>NW_025335550.1:20694448-20978098 GCF_004798865.1 Varanus komodoensis | reverse complement strand
CAAGTATTTGCAAAAAATATATTTGCATGGTTAATTTTGTAAATTCCTATTGGATCCTATTCCACCATGAATATCCTTGGAAAGAATTCATCTTTCATTTAAAGAGGGTGGGTTTGTCTCCCAGTCTCCCTTTATCAATCTCCCTTTATATCACTGGGTCTATTTACCAACTTCACTAAATTTGGTATTTTCTACTTGTCTTCCTAGTCAGGATTCTGGAATCCTGACGCTTGGATCTTCTCCCTGAATGGATGGAACTGGTTTCTTGACCTACCAAAACAGACAGAACATCTCCTACAGCTTCAACAATAAGAGAGGGACAGTATATAGTCTCATGTCACCCACAGTGTGCTTTATTTTCATCTTCAAACTTAACTCATAGGGAAGTCTGGATTTAAAGATTGGCAAGATAATGTTTGTTTGGTGGACTTGGGCAGGCAGGCTGCTTATTTCTTTGAAACAGCTTGTAGATCCCAATGATAACTCCCTGCTATTCTCTTTTTTGTGTGCTAAATATGATTTGCCAGTACAGTTGAGTGGCAAAACATGCAATTGAAATGTATCTGTCAGAATTCCAGTTTGGCCCTCCTACATTTACCCTTTCAGAGCCCTTTTTGTTACTGAAAGTATTGATTGAAGCTGAACAGCTACCGCTGCCCAGATTCCATGTTTATAAATAACTATTATCAGTGAACAAATATGATACATGAGGTCATGAGCAAGAATGAAATTGTAGCATCCTATTTTGCCCAATCAACGGAGTGCTTTGTTGGCATCTGCTTCAGAAGGGGTCATGGATCTTAGGTTACATTTAACTCAGAAAAAAATGATATTTCAAGTATATTGGATGCTGCAACAACTTTTCAATAAGGGCTTAATTAGTGCACCTAACACTTCTCTTTCTTGTATGTTTTGGCAATGCCCAATGGCCACTTCTTTTTGGAAGGAGGTAATCATTCAGATAAATGTTGTGGTGAAAAGTTCTTTAATGTTCTTTAAAAGTTATTAAAATTCCTCTTGACGATCTGACTGCTTCTTGGCACTTAATGTAAGATCAGTGTAAATCTATGTTCTACAGCTTTTGGCAGCTAAAAACTAATATTAGAACATTTGAAGGATAAATGGCCATCTGAAGGAACACATTGGAAGATGGCTCAATAAAACTTCTGATTTTCAAGTGGGTGGTCCCTTTTTAGGCAACATTTACATACAGATAAATATATGGATATTTGGGCTGCCTTTGTTGAGGTCTATCATAGAACCATAGAAAAGGTGATTTGGAAGGGACCAGAGGGCCATCAGAGCCAACCTCTTGCCAGGTGCAGGACTCCAAGTGGAACCCTCCCTCTCAGAGGGCCATCCAGCTGCATCTTGAAAGCCTCTAGTGCTGGAGAGCCCACACCCCCCTAGGCCATTGGTTCCATTGTTGTACTGCTCTTATAGACAGACTTTTTTCCCTGATATCTAGCCTGATATCTACAGGATTATTCTGTGTCCTGTGCTAATGGAGAAGAGATCCTGGCCTTCCTCTTTGTGACAGCCTTTCAAGTACTTGTAGAGTATGATCCTATCTTCCCTCAGTTTTTTTCTCAAGGATAAACATGCCTGGTTCTGTACATAACTATGTTCAATAATAGTAGTACATCTTGCTCTCTCTCTGTAGAATATATAAGAGTACAGAGTGTATATGGATTCATTGCAATAGTTTTAATTAAATCTGATCTAAGAAAACTGCAGTAAGAATTTGGTTTAAATTTCATTTTCTCTTTGTTGTAGTAGCTTTGGTTTGGGTTTGGGTTTGAAATTCAGTTTTTGTTAGTCCCAGGCTCCATCTTCCCCATCTAGATTTGAGCCTGAAAAGTGTGGTTGCACTGTAAGCAAGTGCAGCTTGTGACATTGTACAACATCGTTACTGATCTGGCAAGATGTTTTCTCTGGCTTCCCTTGCCTGGATTTGTATAGCATGTGTCAAAATGATATAGCCATAACCTAATTCTGACTTTGCACCTCTACCTGTAGATTATTATATGCAAATGTTGTGCAAATTGGGGTCTTCTTTTGTCTTTTTTGGGAGATTCATTTCTTTTCTGGTTTGGTTTGGCTTGGTTTGGTTTGGTCTCGTGTTTTGTTTTGTTTTGTTTTGTTCTGGTGATTCAGGCATGGCCGCTCAGCAGAAAAATGGAGACAGCTTGTGAAACTGAAATGGACCTATGAAATTCAGGGGAAATATAAGGGAAGGATGGGCAGGGAAGCTAAGCAACCCAAATGTCTCATCTGCCAGGCAAATTTTGCCTCCAAATTTTGCCACATCGTATCCCCATGCAGACTTCTAAAGGGGTAGCTCAAGGGAGCTGAGTGAGGGGGCACAGCTGTACCTGAGCCCCTCTCCTTTCAGCAAGAAAGCCCTAGCCAGGGATGTAGGGAGCGACTGCCATTTTTCTAACCCCACTCCAGCATCTCCATCTAGCTCCACAGACTCTTGATGCCACATTGCACTTTCCTCTCCAGGCTGTTGGCAGTGCTGGGACCCAGGTCCAATCACAAGGACAAGAAAGACAAATGGGATTTCCATGTTCGAAAAGAACTCATTAATTGTATGGGCTGAATACAATTTCTTATGAAGATATTGCTCTTCAGATTGCCCTCGTAGAAACAAAGGACCCAACATCAACAACAGCAAGGGCTCCTGAGTGCATCCTTGAAGAGATGTATGGAGGACGCTCTTTTTTCACTCCAGAAGAAGAACCCTCTTTTCACATGCCTTGCAATCAGAAGTGTGAGAGAAGAGAGAAAATCAAGTTCAGAAAACGATGAACTAACTGGTATGTTGCCTGGGTTACATTAAAGATTGCATTTTTTTTTTCTCGGAAGCAATGATGTTGCACTCCTTTCAAGAGCATCTCATTTTTAATTCTCAATCGCTGAAATTCTTTCTTGGTGTGCAGCCATCTCACCAAATATGTGATAGGAGCAAAGAGAAGGGAACAGCCAAGTGTTCTGACTCATCAGCCTGACTGTAGCCAAAGGCTGGACGGTGAGGCTAGAGAGAAGCCTTTCTCTTAGTAAAGCCCTTGCCTTTGTTACAGGCTCCAAAACCCAGCAAAAATGAACCATGCCTTGAGTAAGGTCATTCAGGCCATGGCAAATGGTGTTTTCAACACCACCAGAAAACGGGTCTAGGAGCGCTTTCCCTGCCTTATACCTGATGTGGATTCCCTGCCCTTGTATTGCTTCCATTTATTTTTTATTTTTATCTTTGACAGTTCCCACTGTTTATTGCTATACATATCTTTTAATGGTGGTCTTTAATGTTGCTGTTCTCAGTAAAGCATTGACAAAGAGAAGCCCATGAACTTAGAGGCTTCCATTCCAACAGTTTAGGGTGGGAAGAGTGGTGGAGGCAATCGCTTCCTCCTGGCCCTTCTCTCCTGTGTTGTTGTTGTGCAAAGGGCAAAGAAGGAGACCGAGGAGGCCTCAGGGAGCACATAATCTGGCCCCTCTTGTGTCCTCCTTTCCGCACCTGCCAGTCCTGGATTAAAACAACTGGAGGCCTTGGGCTAGGAGAACTTTGAGGCCCAAAAGTAATAGCATCTGCTTATTATGAACAAAACCTCATTCTCTTCTTTATCTGGTCAATGAAATTAAAACATTGCTGCAATTTTAGCATTGATAAAAGGATTGTTTATACATTTATAACCTTTAATAAGTTGACTAAAGTATGGAATTAACAAAGATGTTCACATAGAACATTCATAGGGGAATCATAGCTATGTTATAACTTTACACTATATGCCAAGTCAGAACAGCTTCTTTCAAGCTTGTTTCCATTATATCATTATAATTATCAATTATGTCATTAAAGTTGGTAAGTCGCAGTTTTTCATTTTCTATGGAAAGAATGCTTATCCTTTTCAGTCTAGAAAATGATCTTTCACCTAGGTTCTCCCCTGAGTTTTGTCCTTACAAAGCAAATAAAATCAATGGTAATTTTAAGAAAAGTTTTGCCAGGAGCCCGAGGCCCCGCTAGATTAGGAGGCCCTGGGCTGAGGCCTGCTCTGCTCAAACGTAAATCCAGCACTGACATCCACTGAAGCCCTCCAAGGTCACTTCTCCAACCTCAGGGAACAGCAGGTGTGACTCTTTCCATTTTGGCTGGAAAGGATTGGGCAGGATGGGGTGGCTGTCCCACTCCCCTTCAGAAGTTGGGGAGACCATAAGCTACTGGACAGCGTAGAGGTGCATTGAATTTTTAAAAAAGAAATAACATTGATTTTTTTTCTATTCAAGAGATGGGAGAATCAGAAGCCTTTGCGGGATTCCCCCCCCCCCCCACTCCAACCCAAAACTTATTTATTTCTTTATACTTTCATTTATATGCTGCCCACTACCAGAGTCTCAAGGTGGCTTACAATACCTTGCCTTGCCTTCTTCCAATTTCTGAATGTTGTTCTTGTTCTAACATGCAAGGACACAAATTGAAGATGCGCACTCAAAAATGTGTGAAAAAATCCAAATCCCCCCCATACACATTTTTAAAGTGCTTATTTCCTAGGGGGTGCATTTTGCAGATGCAGCCATCAGCTTGGGAATATGTGAGCTCCTTGCCTCCCCCCTCCCGAAATATGTATTTGTGGTCATGTTTGGGGTTGCAAATGAGGCACCTTCTGATGTTCAGCAAACTGAAATGATGTGGGTAACACACACTTTATTCTTCATGAGGCAGCTGCGAGGTGAACAAGCTGCCAAGGGAAAGCCAACTCAAGGTGCTTTGTTGCCTTAGGCCAGGGGTCTCAAACTCGCGGCCCGCGGGCCACTTGCCGGGAGGGGCAGGACACGGGGCAGGGGCCCTGCAGCCTTCAAAGCGCCTCCGGGAGCCAGGCGGGATGAGCGGCCCACCACCACTGCGGTGGTGGAATACTTGATGCGGCCCAGCCTCACCCAGACTCTACTTCCAGCGGCCCCCAGGTAAGTTGAGTTTGAGACCCCTGCCTTAGGCAAAGGACCAGGTGGCCCCGTTTCCCCAACCACATTCAGGAAGTGACCAGCCTGGCGTTGAATCGCACTTCCAGACTGGGAACAGAACAGCTTCGGAAGGTGAGCCGCAGGCTGCAGGGCAATCTGTTTATTCCAAGCAGGTCTGCTCTTCAGCAGTTTACAACATGATGGCTGCTTCATGGCTCGACTGGCTGGCCCTGCGCCAAGGGAATCAAAAACCATGATAGTGGTGCATCACATGGCAAAGGTACAGCAGGGCCTGATGTATAAAGGTGCAAAGTCAACTCACTTTTTTCTGCATCACAGTGAGCCCTCAAGCACTCTTTAAGTTTCAATTCTCAGATACTCTCTAGGATACTATAACTAGTTGCTGGTGAACATCAATCCCCCTTACCCCATTTATGTAATAGATAAAATAATATAGTTCCTTAATAAATAAAATAATTCTACCTTCCAACCTACCTGATTCTGGAATGCACGGATAGGCAGAACCACCTTGATTCAGTATTAAAGTGTCCTACACAACTTGGGACAAGATTCTTTGAAAGATTATATTTTCCCATAGCAAACGGCCTGGGTTAAGCCTTTTCTGGTTGTTCCTCCACTCTCTTCTGTCTGTTCTTCCATCAACTGAAGTCTGGTTTCCAGAAAAACAAGAGTTTCCAGCCCATGGGGACCAGACTGGCATCATCATTGATAGTCTTCCATTAGTAAGTTATCAATCACAACAAGCACCATTCATAGTAGAAAAAAGGGCTATAGTGTTGATAAATGCATGCACAAGTAAATAAAAGGGGATTACTATGTTCCGTCCTATTTTTCTCTAATGCATCGTCATTCTGTTTTATCAAAGTCCTTGATCTGGTTCTCAAAAGCTGTCCCAGCAGTTTGAAGTTCAATGATCAGCAGCCCCAGCTGGGAGTTGTATTCCAAGAGAACTAGAGGATGCCAGGTTGAGGAAGGAGGCTTAAACCTGGCCAGGTTTAAGCCATGTACCACACAGGTGGGCAGTTATCCATGAAGAACCCATGGCATACCCTGTCATAGCCTTACCTGGCAGGCAAGCTCACCTGGCCACACCTTGCAGCTCACTTGGGCTGCAATTGCTTATGGAAGGGAGGGAACATTACAAAACTGTGCATGGAAAGAAACAAGTAGCTTAAAGTTTTGAATTGCTATAATTCATCTTGGGGTTTCAGCAATGGCTGTCGACAGTGACCACAAACTATATTCACTGACTTTGCTGCTGATTATTTACATGATAGTTTTATTTATTAACAATATTTTATATTACCCTTTAGCAATGATGGGGGTGAGTTGATGAAGATGGGCTGTCTCCAGACTAGTTATGACACTACAGAGCCATTTAATCAGATGGACCTTCTGCTGTGTTTTATATCTGCCCATGGATTGGCTAAATTTTGCTGCTTCATCCAGCCAGAATAATTCTTCTCATCTTGGGCTGTTCTGAGTGCTCTCCATTTGAGAAAGATCAACATAGTGATGTGAAGTTTGAACTCATTTTAGCTCTAACCTTTTGATTACCAGGCCCTGCAAATAAGAATTACCAGTTCCCAATAATAAATTTGTTCAGTTCAAAGATGAACTTTCATAATTTACACATCTTAAACCAATATGCAAATTCAAATGCAGTCAATCTTTGATATTCACACATTTCTGAATTTTATGCTGCAGCTCTCCAAAGAAAAAATGTGGCTATTAAGGGAAAGTGTGCATGAGAATACAGTTATTGTGGTTGAATCCTGCAGCTGCTAGGACCTGCCTAGGGGGCCATAGGAAAATTCAGAGCCCCAGCTGCCACCTTGGGAAAGCATTCCAAGGCTTGAACTTGGAGCATCCTCCCCTGCCTTTCTAGCTGGTGCAGCTGTTGCCATCCCAGCTGAGGCTCTGAAGTCTCAACAACAAATCTGGAACCAGCATGGGAGGCACTCCAGGGGATGCTGAGGGGAGAAGCCGGGCTCCACCGGGGAGAGCAATCCCACTGATCCCTCAACCCTAAACCTTTACAAGGAGGCTGAAAATGGCCAAAATCAGTCATCTAAAAGCTTTGGAGGATGTGGGAAGTGCAGAGTTTCGCTTCAGTCCTGTGCTTCCTTTGCCCTCCATTGAATACTTGCAATCATCCAAACTGAGAGGGTTACAAGCAGCCCATTTGGATAACAACCTCCGTGAAACTAAAACATGGGTGCATCATATTGGGGGAAATTTCTTGCAGATGATTATATCTTAATGGAAAATGTATACCCAAATAGAGAATTAAATCAAGTGTGCACAGGAATTAGGATGTGACTGGCGAGTGTACACAGAAATGAGTGTGAACATTTGGGCAGAGGTACTTGTCAGATCACAAATAGGAAAGAGGGCATGCACAATTCTGTGCATACAAATTACATGCAAAATTAGGAAGAATCACTTGCAAAATGTTCATATTAGGAAAAGGTGTATATAACAGTGCATATGACAAGGGCAAGGAAAGTGCATATGACAATGTGTATATTAGGATAAATGTTTCTCAAGATGCTGCTTTGTGCAAACTTTTCTTTTATCACAATGAAAAGCTGAGTGAACTGATGCTGACAGATTTAGTTAACTGCTGGGAAATATGAGTTACACAGAAGCTGACCGGGATGTGGTGTATTTTGGTAAATTCCATCTGTAGAAGTGTACCATCTCCGGTGCAATGCATGGATTCCAGCCTAATTCCATGGTCCCAAAGGGTACATCAGATCCATCGCCAAGGCTGATACTTCCCATCACAGGACTACTGCTCCTTAACACTTCTCTGTGGAGGTGGTTGAATTTCTCATTCATACGTTTTGTCAGACTTTGGCTGGGATTCTTCTAATATTTTCTTGGTCTCTTTTGGAGGTCATCCAGCAACTGCCCATTCATCTGCTACAACGGGCTCCAAAACAATTCTGTGGGGATATTTACCTCCTGTCCAACTGTCGTCTCATATTTTACCTGTGCAGCTGATGAAACCTGAGCCCCACAAGAAAAGCACATTTTAAAATGACCTGCTTTCGAAAGATGCTCCCCCCACTTGATTTTATATTCAGAGCATTATGTAGATGCATAGTGACTCATTTTTCCCTGGATTCATAAAATGTGACAACTTATTCTGCACATCATTTGAGCTGAATTTTTTCCCCATCTGGGATGAAGGTTTCATCCAGCAAAATAAGTAAATAAAGGAGTGCACAATCTGCAAGCAATGGTCCATTTTCCCCCTTTATAAGGCATCCTACAGTCCCCCTGTCATTTCAAAGGCTACCAGGATGGCTGCCAAGGGGATGTGGTGTCATAGGCTACTGCCAAAGGGATGATTGTGTGTGTGTGCGCGCGCGCGTGCACGTGTGTGCACAAGAAACTACTCATATATATTTTTCCCTTTTCCCTGTTATTGCTTTCTCTCAATAACCCATCTTTTTCATGCTATCCATTCTGGCTGCTTTCACTCACAACACGACACATATGCAGCTGGAATCTAGGTTAATGTAAAAATTGCTAGAGGCAGGGAAAAGAGCAGTCTGCCCTATCACGACTCTTTCATACCTTTATCTATTTGAAATTATTATACCTTGTCTGGAAAAGTAAGCAAATGGGCCATAGACCAAATCGAGCCTGAGCTTTTCCCCAGAATAAAAATGACAAAACTTTGGACAGATCATGAGAAGGCAAGAAGTCACAAGACCATCATCAGAAACTTCAAGAAAATCATATTAAATATTTGTGAGAGGCATAGAGAGTTGGCCTATAATCAAGCTTAATGAGACTCCCTGGAGAAGAGCATCATGTTAGGGGAAGTCGAAGGCAGAAGAAGGAGAGGGAGACCAAATAAGAGAGGGAGCAACTCCGCAGTCTTGAATTTAGAAGTGAGCAGTGATGGGATATTTGAAGGGGCTTTCATTCACAGAGTCCCCATAAGGTGGAGACAACTTGGTGGCACATAAGAACGGCAACAGTACCCTGCCCTTCTTCCAGAGGGTTGGGATGCACAGGAAACAGGGCAATCTCAGTGGTAAACATGAGCAGGAACTTCAAGTACAACCACGAGCAGTAACACAATTCTTGGAAAACTTTCATAATTTTGCAAACGCATTCAGAAGTGTACACTTGTGTATAGACACACTTCTATTAGTGGAAGTGCACTGGTACAGTTGTAAATTTCCACCCCTCAATCTACATTTTCAAGCTATGGTCTATGGAGAAAAATAGATAAGTAGGAAAAACATGAATTTTTCTTCATCAGAAAAAAATGCATTCATTCAGGAATGCAAATGTGTTAAAATAAGCTTCGAAGGAGTTTGAGAAGCAATATGAGCACAGAATTGCTTATATTTTAATTAAAATGCTCTCCAATAAAACGGTAATGGAATAATACTTTCACACTAAAACAATTAAATGCAGCAACAACGACCTATCCAGAAAACTCCCATGAATCTGGGGCCAAATGCTAACATAAGTAAAAGTATCACTAACTTACATTTAGAAATGGTCCAGGAGGTGACGGCTAATAGCAGCTTTCCTGGGATGGAGTTCCACCAATGAAGGTGTCACCATTGAACAGATCTTCTCTCAAGGAAGCAGCCTACTCATTGATGGTAGGGACCACAAGCAGGGCACCCCCTAGTTAGGGGGAGCTGAAGCAGGCATTCCCTGTGGCATGGACTTCTGCCCTAAGTGGCTTCATGGCATGGTAAGCCAACTGAGTCCATATGCCCAAGTGGCTTAACATGCTGCCCATACGATTCATGGCATGCTCAGGCTGGCTTATAAGCCCAGCTACTGGCTTGTTTTAGGGTTTTGTAGCCACCAGATGATACACTAAGCCCAGGTTTGTGCCGGAATGCTACCACGATGCTTGGAAAGAGCTGCCAGCAGGCTTGCTGGTCTTGCCAATGGGCAGGCTTTCCAGAAGTGTTCAACTGGCAGCAGGGGACAACATAATAATCAGGTCTGCAAGCTTTGGGGGCCCTGGGGTAGCTGCAGGAGGACTAAGGAGGGAGGAGATGCTGCCTCAGGACCCCCTCTGCGCCCCAAGGATTGTCAGGCACATGGGGGGCACCGGGCTAAGTGGCTGCATGGGAAGGGTTGACTCATACGCCACCCCAGGCTTCTGCCCTCTCACAATGCTTTCATGTACTCTGGATGTGTCTAACAGCCCCTTCCCAGCCATTGTGCAGTGATTTGTTGGTGTCTGAATACTCAGACCCACCCAAAGGGCTGTCTGAAATGCCTGCACTTGAAACAAATGGCCCAGCCAGATTTCCTGTAGTCATAGAAGGTCTTGTGGATAGATCTTATATTCTGCAATTCTGTCCTGATCACCTTTATTTGTTTTTATTTAATTAGTGGAGTTATATGTCACTCAACAGAGTTCAGAATATCTCTCAGTGGTTGATGACTGAGATTTTCTGAGATAGTCATTCTACATCACTTAACCTGGATTATCTAACTATATTTGCTGAGGAAGCACCGCTGTGCGAACCCACCTTAAAGTGAGCCCCACCGAATTCACAGAATGTACTCATTCATAGATTTCACTGTTGGCATTCATTCATTCATTCATTCATTCATTCATTCATTCATTCATTTAAAATGTTTAAAGAATGGCACCCATACTATGGAACATGCTTCCCAGAGAGATCCAGGGAGCCAGTGTGGCTTGGTGGTTAAGAGCATGTGACTGGGACTCTGGCATTCTGGGTCTAGTCCCCATTCTGCCATGGAGCCAACTGGGTGACTTTGGGCCAGTCACAGACTCTCAGCCCAGCCTACCTCACAGGGTTGTTGTTGTGGGGATAAGATGGAGGAGAGGAATGATGTAAGCTGCCTTGAGCCCTTTGCAGGAAAAGGCAGGGTATAAATTGATAAATAAATAAATAAATAAAATGGTTACCTGGCACTGACTCTCTATTCTTTCCAGAAATAGCAATATTGCCCATTATCACAGGAACTCACTAGATAATAAATCCAGACTATCCCAATACATGTTTGGAATTCTTGGTTTTACACCACGATGGCTGTTTTCAGCCTTTTAGGATAATTTGTTCATTTAAAAAGCTTTTTTTTTTTTTTTTTTGCTAGAGAAGCAGGCCAGTGTCATTGTTTCAGACTGGCATGTTTAACTTCTCTTAACTTTTTCATGACTTTACAGAATGAAATAAGCTTCTGGTGGCAATGAAACCTCCAGCAGTGTGGTGTCGTGCTGTCCAAGAGGCAGGCAAGCAGAATTCTCTGCAAGGGCGCTTTCGGTCCTAAACGTCACTGATGCTGTTGGCTGAGATGTGCTCTTGGAAAGATCTTCTGCCAGGCCAAAGAACCAGTCCATCTTGCTCAGGGCTGTCCGCACAGAGTGGCAGCAGAGCTCCGGGCTCTCAGGCAGCAGTCCTCCTCTGTCTTACCTTTGGTGTTCAAGGTGGGGAACATATACTTGCAAAGCATACCATTCCCCAAGTAAGCTACCAATCCTCCACTAAAATAGGAACCATTTGTCCTGTCTGCTAACTCATCCTTCCCCAACCTGAGGCACTCCAGATGTTTTTGAGTTCAACTCCTATCATCCCCAGTCAGCCTAGACAACAGCAGGGAATGTTGAGAGCTATAGTTCAAAATTGCTTGAGAGGACTTGAGTCAGGTCTCTGCTGGATGTAAAACATCAGTTCTCCTTCTGAGCCTTTTCAGAGAAGAATAGAGCAGGCACAAAGATATAGGAAAAGTTTGGAGCTGAGAAAGCAAAAGGTCATAAAGGTGGAAGTACTTTAAGGGGAAGAGACACTCAGACTGAGAAGAGAAACGAAATTAAGGAAAGCAAATGGAGAGAGACAAAAGTAATGCTCATTGGTTGGGACCTGCTGAGGTTAATCTCCTTTTAATATAAATATATGCACATACTAGATAAGAAAATAAATACTAATGGCTGATGTTCACATACTGCATTGGAAGATCCTAGAAAGGGTTGACCCCTTCATGGATCACTGCCTTGTTGTGGCAAAGGGGCTTGCATAGCTCGATGAAGCTATGAGCTATGCCATGCAGGGTCACCCAAGATGGACAGTTCATAGCAGAGAGCTCTGACAAAACGTGATCCACTGGAGAAGGAAATGGCAACCCACTCCAGTATCTTTGCCATGAAAACCCCATGGACAGTACCGAAAGGCGAAAAGATATGACGCCGGAAGATGAGCCCCTCAGTTCGGAAGGTGTCCAATATGCTACTGGGGAAGAGCGGAGGGCTAGTACTAGTAGCGCCAGAAGAATGAAGCAACTGGGTCAAAGCCAAAAAGACACTCAGTTGCTGATGTATCTGGTGGTGAAAGGAGAGTCCGATGCTGCAAAGATCTATACTCCATAGGAACCTGGAATGTAAGATTTATGAATCAAGGCAAGCTGGACGTGGTCAAACAAGAGATGACAAGATAGGAATCAGTGAACTAAAATGGACAGGAATGGGTGAATTTAATTCAGATGACAATCAGGTATACTACTGTGGGCAAGAATCCCTCAGAAGAAATGGAGTGGCCTTCATAGTCAATAAAAGAGTAGGAAAAGCAGTACCGGGATACAATCTCCAAAATGACAGAATGATCTCAGTTCGAATCCAAGGCAAACCATTCAACATCAGAATAGTCCAAGTCTATGCCCCAACCACTGGTGCTGAAGAGGCTGAAGCTGACCAGTTCTTGAAGGCCTACAACACCTTCTAGAATTAACTCCAAAAAATGATGTCCTTATCATCATGGGGGATTAGAATGCTAAAGTAGGAAGCCAAAAGATAACTGGAATAACAGGCAAGTTTGGCCTTGGAGTACAAAATGAAGCAGGGCACAGGCTGGTAGAATTTTGTCAAGAGAATACGATGGTCACAGCAAACACTCTGTTCCAACAACCCAAGAGACGACTCTACACATGGACATCACCAGATGGTCAACACAGAAATCAGATTGACTATGTGCTCTGCAGCCAAAGATGGAGAAGCTCTATACCAGGGGTCTCAAACTCGCGGCCCACGGGCCAATTGCCGGGACGGGCAGGGCACAGGGGAGGGCCCCTGTGGCCTTCAAAGCACTGGCAGCGCCCAGGCCGGCCGCGGGATGAGCAGCCCGCCACCACCGCGGAGGTGGAATACTTGATGCGGCCCAGCCTCACCCAGACTCTACTTCCAGCGGCCCCCAGGTAAGTTGAGTTTGAGACCCCTGCTCTATACAGTCAGTAAAAACAAGACCAGAAGCTGACTGTGGCTCAGATCATGAGCTTCTCATTGCAAAATTTAGGCTTCAGTTGAAGAAAGTAGGGAAAAGCACTAGGCCACTCAGGTATGACCTAAACCATATCCCTGATTAATATACAGTAGAGGTGACAAATAGATTTAAGGAATTAGCTCTGATAGACAGAGTGCCTAAAGAACTATGGACGGAGGTTCGCAACATTGTACAAGAGGCAGCAACTAAAACCATCCCAAAGGTAAAGAAATGCAAGAAAGCAAAATGGCTGTCTGAGGAAGCTTTACAAATAGCTGAGGAAAGAAGGGAAGCAAAAGGCAAGGGAGAAAGAGAAAGATACAAACAATTGAATGCAGAATTCCAGAGAATAGCTAGAAGAGATAAAAATGTCTTCTTAAATGAACAGTGCAAAGAAATGGAAGAAAACAATAGAATAGGGAGGACCAGAGATGTCTTCAAGAAAATTGGAGATATGAAGGGAACATTTCATGCAAAGATGGACATGTTAAAGGACCAAAATGGCAGGGACCTAACAGAGGCAGAAGAGATTAAGAAGAGGTGGCAAGATTACACAGAAGAACTATACAAGAAAGAGCTTAACCTCCCTGATAACCACGATGGGGTGGTCACTGACCTCAAGCCAGACATCCTGGAATGTGAAGTCAAATGGGCCTTAGGAAGTCTGAGCAACAATAAAGCTAGTGGAGGCGACGGTATTCCAGCTGAGCTATTCAAAATTCTAAAAGACGATGCAGTAAAAGTGCTACACTCAATATGCCAGCAAATTTGGAAAACTCAACAGTGACCACAGGGCTGGAAAAGGTCAGTTTACATTCCAATCCCAAAGAAGGGCAATGCCAGAGAATGTTCAAACTACCGCACCATTGCACTTATTTCACATGCTAGCAAAGTTATGCTCAAAATCCTACAAGCTAGACTCCAGCATTATGTGGACCGAAAACTACCAGAAGTACAGGCAGGATTTCAAAGAGGGAGAGGAACTAGAGATCAAATTGCCAACATATGCTGAATCATGGAGAAAGCTAGGGAGTGCCAGAAAAACTTCTGCTTCACTGACTATGCTAAAGCCTTTGATTGTGTGGATCACAACAAACTGTGGCAAGTTCTTAAAGAGATGGGAGTAGCAGACCATCTTATTTGTCTCTTGAGAAACCTATATGTGGGTCAAGAAGCAACAGTGAGAACTGGACATGGAACCACTGATTGGTTCAAAATTGAGAAAGGAGTTTGGCAAGGCTGTATACTGTCGCCCTGTCTATTTAACTTATATGCAGAGCACATCATGAGAAAGGTGGGGCTAGATGAATCACCAGTTGGAATTAAGATTGCTGGGAGAAATACCAACAACCTCAGATATGCAGATGATACCACTCTCATGGCAGAAAGTGAAGAGGAACTAAAGAGTCTCTTGATGCGAGTGAAGGAGGAGAGCGCAAAAGTTGGCTTGAAACTCAACATTAAGAAAATTAAGATCATGGCATCTGGTCCTCTCACTTCCTGGCAAATAGATGGGGAAGAAATGGAGGTAGTGACAGATTTTATTTTCCTGGGGTCCAAGATCACCGCAGACGGGGACTGCAGCCAAGAAATTAAAAGATGCTTGCTCCTGGGGAGGAAAGCTATGGCAAATCTAGACAGCATACTAAAAAGCAGAGATATCACCCTGCCGACAAAAGTGTGTATAGTCAAGGCCATGGTTTTCCCAGTTGCAATGTATGGCTGTGAAAGCTGAAACATAAGGAAGGCTGAGCGCAAAAGGATTGAGGCCTTTGAATTGTGGTGCTGGAGGAGACTCCTGCGAGTCCCTTGGACCGCAAGGCGATCAAACCGGTCAGTCCAAGGGGAGATCAACCCTGACTGCTCTCTAGAAGGCCAGATCCTGAAGATGAAACTCAAATACTTTGGCCACCTAATGAGAAGGAAGGACTCCCTGGAGAAGAGTCTAATGCTGGGAACAATAGGTGGCAAAAGAAGAAGGGGACGGCAGAGAATGAGGTGGCTGGATGGAGTCACTGAAGCAGTTGGTGTGAGCTTGAGTGGACTCCAGGGGATGGTGGAGGACAGGAAGGCCTGGAGGAATGTTGTCCATGGGGTCGCGATGGGTCGGACATGACTTCGTGACTATCAACAAGTAAGGGTTGCAGGTCTTTCATTATCACAGGTCTTTGCTACATTTTATGCACTTGGCAAAGGAATGGAGATCAGTGTTGGGAGGGCACTCTTGCAATGGAGTTTACCTAGACAGGTGAGCTACATCCCAGCCTACTCTGGGGATGTTATGACATGTGATGGAAAGCGACCAAATGGCTGCAATGCAACAGCAACAAGGCCTACAGATGCAGAATAAACACACCTGAGGCTACGACAATCCACTGGGGCACATCTAAGCTCCTGTAACACACAGTTCAGTGTTTCAAAAGTGGTTAACATACAGCAGTTCCAACTGGCAGATTTTTGACAAGTGCTTTCTTGTCAGTGCATTTAAAGCCTGGATTCCATAGGCAGGGGATGACTCCAGTGTCAAGGGAGGCCAGGTGTCATATGCTAACCTTCAAATGTTAAGCTGAAGATAACTTGACCCACATGGAAATGTGTGTACGGAGAGAAGTGGGAGGGAGGGAGTCTGTGTCTTTTGCCATCACAATGTGGAGAAAGAACTGGGCCAAGCTAGTCCTGGCTCCGTCGGTTCTGACTGAATGCAGATCGTAGTCCTTTTGAGCCTCATCCAGGAAATGCAGCTGAGGGGAATGGGGAAAGAAGGCCTGATCTGGCACAAAGCCGTCTGTCCTACAGGCACCTGTGTCTGGTATGATACTGCAGAGAGATCGGTAGCCCAGTTACTGATGTGGAGCATTTTTGAGAACCGGGGCTACTCCGAAGCTCTGTGGCAAAATCAACATACCAAAGTTGAAGTTGTGACTCTTTGCTGGGGGGTCACACTGCACATTATACAAATGCTCTCATTTAGTTTCCAGTACTGTGCTTGTTTTTCTTTCCTTTTTTAAGCTTCTGAGCCTAGAGACAGAAAACAGCTTTTTTAAACGGAGTTGGAAGTGAGGCATGACTTTCTGTGGTGTATACATGTAGTTATTTTCTCACACGGTTGCTTCTAGGGATGGATGAAAATTTCATTTCTGTTCTGGCTTTGATTACAATTTACAGATTGACAAAGTTTGTTCTCCATTTAGGATAAAAGAAACTGTTTTGTTTTGTTTTTTAATGGAGAAACAAAAAGTGGCATATTTGCCCCACTGGGCCTATGTCTTTGAGAGATTTACAAGGGAAGCTGAAAAGTTTTCAACCCTAAAACAATCAGAATCCATCCATAAGCTGACAATGGAACACAAGATGGCCAACAGTCAGCAAAAGACAAATTCCTATATAACTAGCTCCAGTCTGCTTTCTTGTATCTCACTGTATGTTTACAAGCATAACCACAACATGTTCAATTGTTCAGTGTTGACCTGGGATACAGTTTTCTTTCAGGAAAACCTCGAAGTTTGTAGATGCAGACAAACAGACAGACTTGGCCCTAAGGAAGCAAATGTTTAAAAACAGGTGATTGAGGATTATTGTTATAGGATCCTGGGGGACAGCATGGCTGCCTGGCCTGACCACATTAATCCTGATCATGCGGAGAAGATGTGTGGCAAAATTTTCCCACAAGTGGCACTTAAGAATTTGCTATTTCTCCACTTTTCTTGACAACTTCACCTGGGGAACTGATGCAAATATTGATGCCTCCTGGAATGCAGTGTGAGTTTCCCTGCTCTGGCAGCATCACTCACCCCTCAAGACATTTGCACAGCTGGCCTGGGCAATCTGGGAATTTTGACACTCCAAAGCTTTGCCTAGTTTGCTTCTGTGGCAGGACCAGCCCTAAAAGCAGTGGGGTGGGATCGCAGCTTTCAGGGTGAGAGGGAAAGAAAGCACATTCCCTTCTCATGTGCCTACTCTCTTTTTCATTGGCCATTCTGGCTGTGATACACAGACAGTGCGCCCTCACCTTATCCATCTCCTCGCCACCTAGGAGGAGAGAGACTGAAGCTGACAGCTCCCAGGCTGTTAGCTGAGTATTCCCATATGCTTCCGTGCAATTCTCAGAGAGCAGATGCTGTGTTCTACTTCTTATCTGCTCCGTGATTGGAGAAGAAGCCTCCCATTCACACTGCTGACCTGTCGATTGTCTCTTGGTGCGACTGGCAACATGCAAAGGAAACAGAACATTTGCACTGTACACACTGGACAAATCATTCCTGACCAATAAGAAAGAAATTGGAAAAGAAACCATGGCTGTCAAAGCATGGAAGGTGTGCTAAGGGTAATGCAACGGCAGTTTGGCAATCCAAATATACCATCAGTGACATTACTGCATTATCACAGTCCCCTGAATTGTTTGGGACAGAGGCCTTCCTCTTTCCGTAGAAGAATAGGATAAGCATAGAATTCCTTCGGGAATTCTAACAAGCAGAAGATCAAATGGATTAAAGACAGGGAACGTTATTATTTTAGCCATGCCAGCTAGCATACGCAGTCTTTTGTAGCCTGTTGGGGTCCTGTCCTTCCATGGGTAGTGGGGGGGGGAGGTGAATGAACAAATTTTCACCAAATTCATTTTCACCAAACATTAACATCTTTTTTGTTCATTTATTATTATAGGCAATTCCCATTTCTGTCCTTGAGAGATTCTTAAAAATAGTTTCTTGGCACAAGGGAGAGTGTAAAAAGAGAGAGGGAATGAATGGGAGTGTGGAGCATGACCATGCTGGATTTAAAGACAAGGGGAGAGGTCGCCTGCTGCATACAGAACCTAAGTGCCCTTCTATAGGTGTTCAACAGAATCAGGTGCAAAAGATTTTGCGAGCTTGTAGCTCATTGCACTGTACCTGAGCTGTTACACAGCCGAGTTTTCTTTCTAAACATGCTAGACATATAGACGAACGACATGCAGGGCAGAGGGTAGCTCAAGATGCAATCATCTGCTAACAGGTGAAATATATTGTATTTGGTAAAGTAAATTTGATCAGGTATGTCTTGGTTTTGCCAGATTTATCACTAGCCAAGGCAAGGAAAAACAAATGAATAAATAAACCTCAAAGTGAAACGTAGAGTTTAAGAGCATGGAAAATATGGATAAGTATTAAATGTACACATGAGTTCTTAAAAGGAAGTCCCACTGTGTTCAATAAAACTTACTCCCTACTCACTGTGTTTTGGCTACAATCCTTTTTACATTTACTCAAGAGTAAGTGAGGATGAAATGATTTCTGAATTAATATGCCTAGGACTGGGAGCACCTTCTTAAAAACCCAGGCTCATTTCTCTAAGCTATTTTATAAATATTACGGGGCAATCCTTACATGTTTACACAAAATGGGACATCCTTCCAGATCTGATAAAGTGGGCTTTAGTCCACCAAATCCCATACCATAGTACATTTGTTAGTATTTTATGGAGAACAGGGAGTTACTTCTTTTTAAAGGCACAAGTTCCTTTTCTTCCACTTCCATATCAGTTTTAAAATTATTTTGTTAAAAGGCATTCAAAAATCTATGCATATTTATGTGCATTTTTCATGCCTTCCTCCACTAATAAATAAATATTTGAAAGCAAATAGTCTCAACATATGGATTTTTCATGCATTTTCCCTGTTGTACATACTTTTGCTCATGGTTTTGAGTGAAAATGCTAGACAAATAGGTAAAAAACCAAAGGATAATAGTCTTCTAGTTTGTGTATTATTTTAGAAGGTATGAATTAGAGTGGTTTGTATTAAAATGTGGAGCAAACTAATTTCTCCTCCCTCCCCAGTTCTTAATGTGCTGCAGTATGTTCTTTGCTATTTTGCCAAGTAAGTGTTCAGTACCTTGAATGCTCGGCTGTATTCAGGTGTCATGCTAATCTATGGTTTAGCATGGCCCAATTCAACCTAGTCTTATCCTAGTCCTGTGTGCTTCATACTCCTTGCCCAGGTGACTCGGGAAGGTCTTGCTTCTGCTTTTGGTTGCCCATGACTTGCCATGCCTTCTGGAACTGAAACTATGGCTAGTTTAAAACCAGTGAGCTTCAGACACCATGTTTTAAAAGGGACTTTGTTTAAATGCTCACCAAATGCTCTGAGTTTGTCCATCTGGACAATACGACAAACTGCGATTAACCAGAAGCAGATCATAAGGAGGATGCAAGGAACATGTGAACCTGTGAAGCTGTTAGGTCTATTCCTGTTTCACTAACCATAGTGTGGCATCTAACAGAGCCATTCTGTGTTTACTTGTAAACTCAGCTTGATTAAGAAATATCAGTGACAGCACAAAGGTCAGTGGGAAATGTAGCTTTTCCCAGTACATGCCTGTTGTTGCTGTAGCTGTCGCCAATTATTATTTCCATTTGTTAATTCTCCAGAGCACATCAAAGTGAGACTGAAGGGCCTTCATGTACTTATTAATGGAATAATACCTGAACTCAAGTGAAAAAGAATGAGAAGACATGATCTTGTTTGCAAGTGGAAGCAAGAGAGTTTGCCTCCTGCTATGCTCTTTCTTTAGTGGAATGTGTGTTAACATAATGTAGTAGAAAGGGCAGTGTTTTTAATAGCTATATGCCTGGTTTTAGAAGCAATTATTTGTTCTTGATGTTATTAAAATAGGAGATCAGATTGGTATGTTCAATTCAAATGAGGACAGGGGTTCTGCCGGATAATGACTAGATGATGACCATTCCCTTGGAGCAGTCGTTGCTTCTGGAGGTGACAGGCAGTGTTTAGAGGAGAAACATAAACCATCCTGAGCTCAGTGGAGGAACGAAAGAAAGACAATGATGACAATTGTGTTGATTTTTTTTTTAAGCATGCAAAATGCACCATGAAGCTGGAGTAAACAGGAACACACAAGCCCATAAGGCTGGGAAGTTGAGAACTAGAAGCATCCTTTGAAAGACACAGTGCCATAGCTTGCATTTCCAAAATGATGAGGCAAGACACATGTCACTGCATTAACTAGGGAACAACTTTTTATAACTTTAAAATCAGGATCTGCAATGAGCAATGAGGTGTGGAGTACTACTAAAGCAAGGCCTGCCTTGTAGTTATTCTTGGCTCAGAGTAGGACAAGCCATTACTAGGCATGAGCAGGAGGTAGTGGAATTATTATAGGCTGCTTACTGACCACACTTCAGGTGTTGGAAGAGTCCTTTCTAGATCATTAACCCACCAACCTTCATCTTTCTTGGGTGAAACAGGTTGATTTCCCAGATGTCTCCCAGTACTTTGTAGGTTCTTCCCAGGACTCAACTTTGTTCTTTCCTGGCTATGTTACTTCACCCAGACAGCTTTATCTTGGAGGCCAAATGGCTTCCCACTGCCCTAAGTACCCCAAAGGTGGGCAGTATAGAGAAGTTGCAAAAAGAAACCCAGTGTCAATTTAATCCAAAAGCCAAGAATGGCTACCTGGCCCATAAGCATCCATGTAAACCTGCAGTAAGGAGGATGGCTGCCGAAAAGCTGCTAGCTAGGGGAGTATCATGCTTTGGTAATGCACCTCGTCTCTGCCCCCATCCAGCATCAGAGGTGGGGGAATGCACAAGCATTGCTGTCCAGCCCCTCTCTGACTGCGCTGTGTCACCCCACCAGCCTGGACCTGTTTAGACTGAGTGCAAGAAAGAGGTTCCAGCTAGTGCATATCCAAAGCTCACTTATGTGCAGCCACATGCATACCATTGATAGCCTTTTCTCTGACACTCCCTATCATTGTCCCAAGGGAGGGACCAAGGTGAGTGGAGGCGGCTCTTCATTCTCCTGGCCCTTGTGCATGGGCCTCATGCACTTGAGCATGGCAAGACAACAGTCAACAATAACGAATGCAAGAAGATCAGGGTGGGAGACCCTGGAAATAAGCTGTGGACACTGAGCACCCTTCTGGCATGTGGGCCTCAGCAACCAACCTCCAATGCCCAGCCCACTCAAGACCCTGTTGGTGGCCATTATATGTCCTCTATGGCTGCTTCTGTCCATTCCTGTTTTCCTTCCCAGTGCTTGCTGCAGATCTGTGATCTTCCTTTTGCTCATGCAGGCAAGAGCACCAGAATTAAGGAAGGAAAACAGCTGGAGAAATTGAAAACAGGAGGGAGTGTGAGTGGAGAACTAAGCGGCCATCTCCTAGGCTGGAACATGGATCATGGAGAGGTTGGAAGGGTATTTCCTTGCACTCCAATCGCTGTAGAGCTGTCAGAACAGACAGTCACTAGAGGTACCCCAAGGCATCTAAACACAAGAAGCCTCATTTAGAGGTTACAGTTTTCCTTTCTGTTGGAACCGGACTGAGATTTCCCCCAGCAGAAAATCAGCATATTCATTCATCTTAACTTATTTATAAATTGCCTGGAATATATTAATTAATGTGGTTGAAATAGTAAGAGCAGTATGTTTGAATTGCAACAATGTAGTAGAAAACAAGATTTATAACAAAGAGATCTCAAGGTTCTGAGATCACCCATGCTATTCTATTCCTTACCACTATGAATAGTTGTGAAAGTTGGACAGTGGAAAAAAACGACAGCAAGAAAACAGATGCATTTGCAACATGATGCTGGAGAAGAGCTTTGTGAATTCCCTGGGTGAAGAGAAAATTCAACAAGTCAAGCCAGAGCCTTCGCTAGAAGCGAAATTGACAGAACTGAAGCTGCTATAGTCTGGGTACTCCATGAGAGACTCACTGGAGAAGACAACTTTCTAGGGAAAGTTGAAGGCAGAAGAAGAAAAGGGAGGCCAAGTATAAGGTGGACTGATTGCATAAAGGTGGCCACAGCCTTGAGCTTAGGCGAACTGAACAGGGTCATCAAGGACAGGACACTTTCGAGAGCAAGCATTCATGCTGGAGATTACTTGATAACATGTAAAAGCAACAAACTTTGGAAAACATTTTTTTCTTAGGGACATTCACTGTTTGCAGCTTTCAAGCTTCCTGTGTAATGAAACTCCTAAACTGATGCACCTGGAGACCTGGAGGCTGGTATTGAGTTTTTAAACTTCCTAATCCAGATTTGTTCCATGTAAGTCAGCCATGCCCAACACTACTGCGACTTATCTCTAGTTCCCTTAAAATCACTTTGTGTGCAAATAAGAAAAATAAGCCATGGGCTTCTGTAGTTACATTACACCTCCACCCAGTCTATAAACTCTAACCCTTCTGCGGTACATTTTCAATAAGAGAAAATGGGTTTGTGTTTGAGATGCTGGGATTTGGACAAGGACTTTCATGCATTGATTTTTGCAACGGTAATACGATTTGGGTCACTGTAAAAGCAAGTTAATCTATTACCAGTGACAGTGTAATCTACCCTCCTCCCACTGACTTTCCCCTCTCTTGTTTCATAAAACCTGATGGTTCTATGTTGTGTTGTTGCTAGGCTGGTCGCACGCAGGATTTTCGAGTCAGCTCAGATGCTGCTATATATGTTGCTTGTGTTTTTATTTTAGCAGAAGCACAGCTCTTCGCCACAGAATGAAATGTTCCAGAGCTCTTTTGCAGAAAGAGGTACTGAGGAGGGGGAGTGAAAAGGCATGTAAAGAAACCCGTACTTATGCTATGAAATGTCTTTCTAGATGGATAATGTTGCCCTAACATTTTATGCCATGTTAATAGAGCTTCAAAGATCAAGAAATTACCTGACACCACTCCATTAGGTTCTTATGAAAATAGCTGATTTCAGCCAGGAAGATTCTGTGCATAGAGCAAATATTCTTTTGAGATCAGATTTCTAATGGAACCATTGGAGCGCCATTCCTATCCTCCATTCGTATTATGAGGAAAGGCCAGGCATGTCCCAAGGACAACAGAACCCCGGCCTTCCTCAACCTGCCATCCTTTGAATGTTTTTGACTGCAACTACTATTACCCTCACCATTTGGCTGGCTGGCTGGCTGATGGGACTTGCAATTCAAAACACGGAGGCAGGCTGGTCCATGTACTGTAGGACCTCTGTGGAAGCTGTACTTTTCCATTTGTGTTTTCGGAGAGGCAGAATATTCTTGGATGTGGGTATCCCATCCTAGAGGTTCATCTCTGGTCAGCCATGAAGTTCACTGGATGTTCTTGAGGACATCGCTGTCTCTTAGCATACAGTGCACCCTGAAGGTGTGTTCTGAGGTTAAACAGACATTCTAAACTCATCAGAGGAAGACTGAGATGCATATAACAAATTTATAAATATGGATTTTTAGATGGCTCCAGATTAAATTACAAGATATAGTCTTAGTCCATAAGTATTCTGGTTTCCTAATGGTGACATTAGGATGTCTCTGAACTGAATTCAGATAATTATGTCATAGTTCCATACAAGTCTCAAGACAGTCAGAAAAAGTGAGTTCATTTTTCATTTCTCAGGGTAAAGCGATGACAGGAAATGTACACCTTCAGCAATAAGAATGCCAACTCTTCAGAAAAAGGCCCTGCTTTGGTCCTGTGCTTTTAAATGCAGCATGTGTTTGAAGCTTTTGGGGACACAGGGAGCAGTGTTATTATCTGGTAATGTCAGTGGATCAAGCTGCTGCTAAGGCATAGAGGCAGAAAATAGTAACAGCATTGGCAATCCTATTCCGTGGTATCACCCCAATTGTGCCTGCCTACCAGTGATCAATCAGTTCTTGCTGGACAAAGGGCCAAAACTAACTCCTTTATTGCATTTTTCATGTATCCTGCCATTAGAATGCAGAATTTATAATGCTTACTTTACAAATGCATTAAATGCCACAGTGTGAAATGAAGTTCAACCAGTTTTTCATACTTCATTCTCCCTTTATACCCGGAGGTATAAAACATTCTGATGGAAGGTTAAAACAATTGTCTTTGCATTCATGTTTCTGTCTTTTTTAACAAAAAAAAATGTTAACAATTGATACATTTCCCTTCAATATGCATTCCAGACTTTTAGCCATTTAAAGACAAACATGCCAGGCATTTAAGATGAATACCACTTCTGGCATTTAGGAAGTGAATGATAGCTTAAAACTGAGATGTTTCCTGCAACACACTTACACTGTTCCAATCAGCATATAAGTTCCTGTTTATTTTAGGGTTTGAGGAACCCTAGATTACCCTGGTAACTGGGACATCTTGAATTCCTTCTGCAATATGAAGCAGTGGTTAGAATGTTTAGACTAGGACTGAGAAGACTGAGCTTCCAGTCCATGGTCGCCCATGAGGTTCCGGGGTTAACCTTGGGACAGTCACTAAACCACAGCCCAGCCATCAAGAACCACTTACAGAGCTGTTGCGAAGGTCAATAGGACAGGAAAATGGTATATACATCACTGAGCCCCTGGGGGTAAGCTAGAACTTCAGTTAAATGCATAAACGTATGGAATCCTTCCGCCTGAAGACTTCTTGCAGGGGTAGGCAACAGATGGCCAAAGGGCTTTGGGCATCCACCATCCCTCTTCACACTGGCTCCTACCATCCCCAAATTTATTAAGAGTGTGTGTGTGTGTGTGTGTGTGTGTGTGTGCACATGCAGAAAAACTTCCAGACCATTCAATTCAGATAAAATTGGCTTTCAAAATTATTATGATTATTACTACTGTTGCTACTACTCCTACTTTGCAAAAAGCCGATCTTGGTATCGGCTACGGCGCACTGAAGGTGGCATGCACAGTGGCTACAGAATTGTTGCAAAACACTAAAAGACTAGCAACGTTTCTTCAGAGTGTCTGCCATCCATTCAGAGCTGTATGGAGCTTAATCTTAGTTGCTTTGACATGAGTGGACCTTCCATGCTCAAAGCCAGTACACTTCTGATGGTCGAATGCTGAGAAATGCAAGCAAACACGAAGCTCGGGTGTCCCGATTTCTAAAGGCCCATAAGCCTGAAGTTGCTGGAGCTTGGTTGAATCCAGCAAGACCGAACATTTCATGTGGTTATGCGTGTGTGCATGAAGGGCCGGAGCATGTCATTCCACTGCATGCCAGTTTGCCACGTGCAGAAGTCCGCTCCGTTCCATTGCTGCATCAGTCTGTGATGTTGCTTTTTTAATAAATAAGCATTCTGTATGATTCTGTTCTAAAACGTGCAGTTGCCTGCCTCATGGCATGTGGCCAGGATTTAATCCTTTCTCTCCCCATCCTTCCATGGGTCGCAGTTCTCAGGAAGGACATGAACCTGCCAGATGATGGGGGCCTTTGGAGCCACTTCCTGGGGCCATCAAGGAAGTCACACTCTCAGCTTCAATCAATTGCCCTGCAAAATAAGTCACTTTGTCGCCCTTGCGTCACTTTGTGTTGAACAGGTTGAACAGCACCTATGTTTCTTAGCTCTGCAGCCCCCTTGGAGAGATCTTTGGGGAGCTTTTCTCAAGCTCCGTTGCAGACCCACTACCAGGAAGCCATGCAGCATCATGACTTTAGGAAAAAGAAAGTCAAGATATATCTATGTCTCTCTATAAACACAGAACAAGGCTCCAACACAGTTGGAGATCTAATGGGCTGGCACAATGCTGCAGAAATCAATGAGATAGTTACCACCAACAACAGTAGAAGCAGGCCTAATTCCCCCAATAACTGAGGTCACTTTCAAAAGTGATGAACAGCCAGGCGCTCCCATTGACTTCAACACTTCTGGAAATTAGGCCAGGCGATGACGAGCATGCTCAGAATTGAAATTCTGTGGCTTTCCTAAAGGTTTTATTTACTTATTTATTTCAGATATAGTAAGCAATAGAAAATCTGTCTCTGCTTCTACAAGGACCTCTAGGAAGGCAGAGCTGGGCTGAAGCTGATGTGAGCTGAAGTTCAAAATATCTGGAGGGTGCCAGATGGAGGAAGGCTGGACTAGTCATTAGAGTCATCGTCTAAAGCAGGGGTAGACTATACGGTTTCCACTGGCAGGAGTGTACATCTGACCCCTTCCCTGATACCCCTCAAGATGCCCTCTCACTGTTTTATTAACAGCTTTTCTTGCTAGCAGCCAGCAGAATTCGGTGGGGAAAGGATTAGGGTTATGCTGGAGAGCAGCAGAAGCTCAGGAGCCAGCCGTTAGAAGCCTGGTGACTGGGTGGTGTTGGCTTACTTGCATGTCTGAATGGGGGACAGAAAGTGTCACGCTCAGGTCTTTCGCTCCCTCTTTTCATTTCCAGTAGACTCAGTTGAGGCTTTAGAAGCATGGTCCTTGTATTAAAGCTTAGCAGATTCCAGAACTGTCTAAACCAAGAAGGTGTTCTCAAGATATGGGAGAAGCATCTGGCATTTGTTGCTTCCCTGCTTTCCGAAAAGCTTCCAGTTTCACGCTCAACATGCCTCCTGTTGTTTGAGGACTAGATGGCAAGGATGCTGGACACTTTGTAATTGGTCTACTCACTTTGACTGTCACCTTGTGTATGCACACCATGCCAGGGTGCCCCCCGCCCCATGAGCATGAGCAGATGACCAATCTGATGGGAACTCAAGATCAGACAACCAGGATGTGATTGTTGTGGAATTTCAAGATGTCCAAGCAGTAGAAAAAGGACAGGGAACCTCTGGGAAGCTAGAGGGGGAGGAGTTAACAGTTTGGGAGGATGAGACTCCCACTCAATCTGCCCATGAGAATGGAGAGATAGGGGAAGAGGAGGAGAGGTTGACATTTTGGACTGATGAGAGCCCTGGTCTACCAACCCATAGAGAGGTGGTGGAGCTGGAGGCTGGACATGTCTCACAAGCAGGGGAGCTCGGTAGGTTGTCACACATGGAGGTCCCTCCTCTTGCACAGGTGATACCAGTTACCCAGCACTGTTAGGAGTGTCAAATGTGAAAGAAACAAGAAGAGTTAAGGCAGGCTCTTTTATAACCCCCAGGAGCAAGATGCCAAAGGCATCAAAAAAAAGCAAGGAAATGATGGATGTCGGACAACACTTAACATTTCACTCTGGGTGAACTTGGAGGAATGTAACAGTAAAGTCTTCTGGAGTAGTTTACTGAGGAGGAGAACTGTGGCTCATGACACTGACTGGATCAAGGAGCTTCTTCTCCATCACCCCCTCCTCAGTTCTAAAATGTCTTCCTCCTCTTCCAAAGTAGGATGAGTCCTGCACTCCACCTAAAGATATTCACTAGGTAACCTTAAAACTGCTGAATCCTTTGCCCAGTTCTGCCCTCTGCTTATAGGATTGAGAAAGAGAGAGAGAGAGAGAGAGAGAGAGAGAGAGAGAGAGAGAGAGAGAGCATGTCTATCGATGGTGAGTGGAGCTAAAGGAGAGCGTATATGAGTGATGATGCAGAAAAATGAGCTTGTATAGTCAGTGTGCTGGACTGGGAGGTCCAGACCTAGTTCCCACTTAGCCCAGAAGCTCACTGGCCCACTCTGATTTTGGGTCCATCAGTAACTCTCAGCCTAACCTACGAACAAGGTTGCTGTGAGGATAGAATGGAAAGGAGCAAGGGGATGGAATGGGAAGATGGGGGGAAAAGACTTTACCTTCAGCAAAATCAGTTTGTCAGGATCTGAAATGCGATGCGGGGGGGGGGGGGAGGAAGGTCAATGGAATTGTTCATTGTGTTGGGGCTCTGTCCACATCTCAGCCTTACATTTTTGTGCAGGTTCCCCATCCTTTGTGAGTAGCTTCCCTTCCATGGCATTCTTTTTTGGTGGAGAGTTTCTCAAATGGCCAGATGTGCTCACAGGACCCCCAAAAGGTTACCTACCCCTGTTCTAAAAAGTATATGGAAAAGACTCACACACATACACACACACACACACACACACACACAAACCAAACCAAACCAACACAAAAGAAAACCATTATGAGATTGAATCCCCTTCTGCATGGCTATACATTGGTCTTCCTGTGTCTTGGATTTGGTAACCACAATGAAGAATGGATTGGACTTACTGCCCACCCTCTTCATACAAGGAAGGAATATATTGGCTGGAATCCTTCCCTGCCTAACTGGGATTCTGAGAATCATATGCTCCTGTCTAGCACAGTCAAAAAATGTTAAACCTTGGCTTTCCATCATCTAATTACATGTAGATAGGCAAGGAAAGTGAGGAAAAATAACCAGCACCATTCTTGTCCTTTCACGGACCTGTCTGCCACCTCGGCAGGTTCAACCTCTTAAACTAAGACCCAGTGTGGTGCAGCAGTTAAGAGCATTTGACTGGTACTCCAACAATCTGGGTTCTAGTCCCCGCTCAGCCATGGAATCAACTTGGGTGACTTTCGGCCAGTCACAGACTCTCAGCCCAACCTACCTCACAGGGTTGTTGTTGTGGGAGTAAGCTTGAGAGCAGCAAGAGGAAAATGATGTAAGCCACTTTGAGATTGTTTAAAAGGGTTGGGGAAAGCAGGATATAGTTCTACTAATAAATAAATAAATAAATAAATAAATAAATACACAAACATTTCTTCTTCCACTCCAAAACCAATTTATGTTCCCTGGCAATTCATGTCCTCAAAACCATAAATACAGCTCTGATGAAGATGGGCTCATGGGGCACAGAAGCAGAGTTTGAAGCTCCTGTTTTCTTATTTTGATGGGGCAGAGCATGGGGTAGTTGGTTAATGATCCTGCAAAGTGGTTACAACTTCCTTGACCAACTGCTCCGAAGAATCACACATACAAAGGATAATTCCTCACAATAGCAGAGACCAGAAGATGCCCTCCATCTCCCCCGACCCCCGTGTATGAACCAAGCCTTGGAAGTCTGGCAAGAGGTGCACAAGTGAGGGGAGAGGGGAATGTTTTCACACATGAACACAAGGGAAAGCAGGTCTTTTTCCCCAAACAGAAGGCTACTGGCAGACTCGCATTTGAAACTGAAGACAGCGTATTGAAACTAAAAAGAAGAAAATCTTGTATTCTACATAATGTCTAATTAACCTGTGGAACTAATTCATGGCCACATGAGACCAATGTGGCTGACAGCTTAGCAGGATTAAATAATAATAAGAAAAATGCAACTTTTATACGGATGAGTGCTTCAAAAGCCATGTTGGTTAACTGAATACAAATCCTTCATGCCTCATAAGGATAAAACAACTACTGAGAGGCAAAAGGTTAAGGATAACACTTCTTTTATGAGCAAGTTATCCTATCTTTGTGGGTATGCATTTAGAGAGGTACACAAATGCCCTCTAGAAATCCCCTGGCCTTTTTGTAGGCAGAGAAATTGGGAGGACAAGTTCACCAATTTTTCTTTCCCAGGATGAGGAGAAATTCTCAAAAGTTTCTCAGAGGTAAGACGTAGCACTGGCAAGAACTGTAGCACGACTTTTTCTCTCTCTCTCCCCTCTTCACTCTCCTCCCTCCCTCCCTTCTAGACACACTAGAGACATTCAAAAAGAAACTAGATAGTCATCTGAGTGGGATGGTGTAACGTGGTGTCCTGCAACAGCAGGGGTTGGACTCGATGGTCTTCATGGCCCCTTCCAGCTCTACTATTGTATGATTCTATGATTCTAGGGCAGTGATGGCGAACCTATGCCACGTGTGCCCAAAGGGGCATGCGGAGCCCTCTCTGTCAGCACGCAATCGTCCCAGCAGCCATCCGGCTATTCGGAAAGATTAAGGGGGCCGGGCAACAACGTCACTCATTAGCCGCGACTCACGGAGCTTTCGCATGGCCGGTCAGTGAGCCGCCAGAGATTTCCTTCGACTGCGATTTTAGCAGAAGATAGGAAAGGTAGGAAATACACTCAGATGCCTTTTTCAGGGCCGGCCAAAAGCTGGTGGTTAGTAGAACGTTGCCCCTTGTGCTGGCAGTCAGCAAATTCAGGTTTTCTTGCTGTGTTGGCACTTTGCAATAAATATGTGGGTTTTGAGTTGCAGTTTGGGCACTCGGTCTCTAAAAGCTTTGCCATCCCTGGCCTAGGGCTTTAGCTCTGGTGAATGCCACCGCGAGTGGCAATGGCATCACTGGGGTTTTAACCAAATCCCCATGGTGAGATGGTGTGTGTGGCTCCAAGGAAGAGGTGAGCCAGTACCATGGCGAAATCTGTCCACTTTCCTGAAAGGTTCCTCTCCACCCTGAGGAAGGGGATCCCATGGAATTGCCTCACTCTCAGGAAGCTCTATCAGTATTTACAATTTATTGCAGTCGTGTTTTGAGCTTACCAGGCACTGCCAGAGCACGTGTGCTCTTTTTGCTTTCCCTGTGACACATCCCTCCACTGCTCTCCAGCCACTCAGACTGCCCACGTTTCATGGTCTGAAAATCCCTATGGCAGGAGCTACACCATCCTGTCTTCCCTGAGGATTCAATTGAAAACCCGGAAGGCAGACAGCTCCAGGCTGCCGGAGAGATAATTGTACAAATAAAGACAGGGCACTGTGCACATTTCTCTGCTGCCGGTTAACTATGGCAAACACAAGAAACCCAAGCCCACCCATGAGAATTTCTCTGACATGTTCTTTGTCTTTGAATTTCTTTGGAAAGCTATTTCGTGTTATTACATTGGATGAGCATGGTTGGAAAGCAAAATAAAATAAAAACATTTGAATAAACAGTGCTAATATCCGTGGGTCTCTCTGTGTGTGTGTATCCACCTTACCTGAAAATATGAAATTGGCAATTCTTGAAGTGGCCTAAGCCTAAGCCTGCATAATTTGATGTGAGTTTTCTAGATGTGTGTAATTCAAGATGCTGCTGGAGAAGAGCCTAATGCTGGGAATGATTGATGGCAAAAGAAGAAGGGGATGGCAGAGGATGAGGTGGCTGGATGGAGTCACTGAAGCAGTCGGTGTGTGAGCTTAGGTGGACTCCAGGGGATGGTGGAGGACAGGAAGGCCTGGAGGAAAGTTGTCCATGGGGTCGCGATGGGTTGGACACGACTTCACAACTAACAACAACAACCCTTGTACAATATGGGGTATGATGTGATAATGGGCATTTTGAGAACCTCTAGAAGATGCAAATATGCCTGCAGCATGTATTGGATCGGGGGAGCAGAGACATGCACTTGTAATGCTGTGCTCTAATTGCAAGGCTTCATTTACAATCAGTTTATAAAATCTGACCAGGACTGTGAGAGGCAGGAGATTTTGGAGGACAGTCATTTGTAGAGGTCGCAAGAAGTTGGAGATGGCTTGACAGCACGTACAGCAACAGATTTTCCTCATCTATATGCATGAATGTTTGGGATACGTGCAAACAAAGGAAAGTAAAGGCTTGTACCCGAGGATAGGGATCTGGGTGGAATCCAGTTTGAGGGTGGAATCCATCATGTTTCCTCAGCCCAGCTCCCTCTCCTCGAGTGCATGTGGTCCAGCAGGAAGCAAGTTCTAGAGGAATTCTGCTTCCACATAAGTAACTTGTCAGCTTTGCATACTTTGCAGGAAGAATTATTTAATTTATGTTTTTTGCACAAGGAATTATGTACCTTACATACCTTGTGCAAAATAATTATGCTGTGTATACTTTAAGCAAAATATCTGCTGGCTTTTTCTGAGCGATTGCAGCCTTGATCTCAGCTCAGCTTGTTTCCTGGCCAGGGGTGAGCATGAAAAAAAACCTAAAAGCAAGCAAGCATAAGAGCACTGGATGCTGACCTGATCTTTGCCTCCCTGCTCAGGGATACCATCTAGTCAGGGTCAATTCCTTTTCTTAATTTCTTAGTAAGCTTCCTGCCCAAATATTCTGAGAATATTCATCTTAGCCACTGAGAAAATTGCCAATTTGCAGTCTGAGCATGAGGCTGTGAAGTGGAGAGGCATTTTCACTTTAGCTTTAAATTATACAGTTTGGGAGCAAATGTGTTTAAAATATTGTTATGATTACTTTGATTGCTATGCTGTGTTTATGCCCCACCTTTCTTCCTCTTGCAAAAGACCTAAGGCAGTTTACAAGGTTCTCATCTTCTCCATTTTATCCTCACAAACACAAACTTGTAAAATAGGTTAATCTGAAAGTCTGTGACTGGCCAAAAGTTACTCAATGAGTTTGGTGGCCATATTGGGACTAGTACCTGGATCTCCCAAGTCCCAGTCCAACAGTCTCTCCACTATGCCATGCTAAATTGAACTCGTGAATATATTTTTGCAATGCATTTAATATGTTTTAAAGCAAACAGACAGATTAATATAGGGAAGTGACAAATGGACACGGAGAACACAATGGCTCAGAAAAGGGGGTTGGGCAAAATCATGGAGTATTTGGGCTGCCAGTGGCTTCTAGTTTATTTATGATTAAACTTATATTCCACTATCTTGGCCCAAGGGTTCTCTAAGCAGATTATGATGGAACAAAAGCACACTACCACAACAAACATAATCTATGAAAGCACACAACAACAGACAAGAAAAAACAGTAAAACAAAACAGTACACAGCTGTTCCAATGGCTTTATGCTGCCTCCATCATAGACCAGTTGCTCAAGGGTCAGGTTGTGCTCATGGGCAGCAGGTTGGTCACTACATGAAGAGAATACCAGACTAGAGGGACCCTTGGTTTGATCCAGCAGGGCCCTCCTTATGTTCTTACAGCATGTTTTTATGTGGAAGTAGCATGGACTGATTCCTCCATCTCCTCTCTGCAAAGCCCAGTTCTCGGTTCTGTTCCTTTTCATCCCAGCTGGTAACAGAATGTTAGGAACATGGAACATAATGTTCCTAACATAACTTTTCAAATCACCTTTGGCTACTTCTAGGCATTGATAGTATACTGAACAGCCATTCATGATGAAGAGACTGAGATCTTTTTGAAGGTCTACCACGTCCCTGTACTCAAAGCTAAAAAGTATTACTCAACTTTTAGAATATAATTCCTCGAAATGCAATATAATTCCTCGAACAGTTCTTGATGCAAGTAGAAGCATGCTATTCATCTGCTTTGACAGGAGTACAAATAATGTACGTATTATTACATAAATAACTTTAAACTTACATAACTTGAATCATGTAAGTGTTTTTTGTTTAGTGTCCTTACATTCTCCAATAAGTACTTGGCTTAAAAGTACTTACAGGTGCAGCTCAGTGATGAATACCTGCTCTTCAAAACAACGACAGTAGCAGCATTCAGTCTTTGTTCATCCTTCCATTTCTCTGTTTTGTACATATCATCTCTGGCAGGAAAGTTCAGCAGCCTAGACCTTATTTACTTTACCTTATTATATCAGACCAATGTGATGCATGGACTTTGTGTAATCCATTCCATTTGTGTTTTGTGGATATACAGACAACTTTGTATGCATTTGCACTTCAAAAAATGTGCAAACTTACCCTCAATTTAACCTTGCCTATTTTTGGTCAGTATTTTTTTACTTTTAGTTTTAAGTATTTTTCTTGAACAACAGTTGTATTAAAATTGCATAAAGTTAAAAAAAAAGACTGCACAATCATGCAAATTGTTTCACTGCAAAATCCACAGATCAGATTCATAGAATTCAAATGCATTTGAGTCCATTATCAATTACTCTCCAGCCCAATGAATTGTTAGCATTCCTAACTTTGTACCTCTCTCCTTCTTAGAGAAGAAATAAAACATCCATTATACCCAAATCTAATGCTCTGTGTTCATTCAGTCAGGTTTACCTGAAATAAGGTACAACTTCAGGGAAAAGAAAACATCTCCTGTCTAGTAAACTCCACTTTCATTATCCCTTCTCATTTATGTTCCTATATTCTTTCCATTGCCTTGAACTCTCTGGACCTGGCACATCTTACAACTTTAAGCTAGAGGCAAACATTCCTTTCCTAGGCAAGGTGCTTGAGTAGAGGGCAGTCAACCAGCTCCAGGACTTTGGGATGGGACTGATTATCTGGATCCATTTTAATGGAATTCAGGCTGGGTTTTAGCACAGAAACAGCTTTGGTTGCCCTGTATGGTGATCTCATGTTAATAGGGGTAAAAGGTAAAGGTAAAGGTTTCCCCTTGACATTAAGTCCAGTCATGCCTGACTCTAGGGGGCGGTGCTCATCTCCGTTTCCTAGCCGAGGGAGCCAGCGTTTGTCCGCAGACAGTCTCCGTGGCCATGTGGCCAGCATGACTAAACACCGAAGTGCACGGAGCGCTGTTACCTGCCCACCGAAGTGGTACCTTTTATATCTACTTGCATTTGCATGCTTTCGAACTGCAAGGTTGGCAGGAGCAGGGACGAAGCAATGGGAACTCACCCCATTGTGCAGATTCGAACTGGCGACCTTTCGATCTACCAGCCTAGCAGCACTGCGGTTTAAACCACTGCGCCACCTGCAGTCCCTATTAATCTCCCTGGATCTCTCAGAGACTTTCAGTAAGATCAACCACAACATTCTTCAGGGATGGCTGTCTGAGCTGTAACCAGGGAATACTGTATTTCCTTGGTTCCATTCCAACTTCAATGGAAAGCTCTAGAAGGTGGTGATTGGGGATCATAGATTCTGTGGATTCTCCATCATGGAGTCCATAATAGGAGGTTGGCTTTTCCCCAAGATACTCAACATCATTATGCAGCTCTACTTTGGCTTTTTGTCTTCAACAAGTGAAGCTTTGGATATACTAAATCAGTGCCTGATTGTGACAGTGGACCATATGAGGATAAACTCCAGACAAGATCCTGTCCCTTGAGATTTGAGATGGAGGCCCTGCTTCAAGCCCTCCTTGAAGGAGATTAGGAGAGTGGCTACCCAGAGAAGGGTCTTCTCTGCAGTGGCTCCCCATCTATGGAATGCACTCCCCAGAGATGTTCTCCTGGCGCCGACGCTTTATTCTTTTCAGGGTCAGGTGAAACCTTTTTATTTCCTCATTATTTTAATGTTTAGTTTGTTTTAACTGGGGTTTTTATCTTAATTGCTGGATGCGGTGTTGCTTTGCTATTTTATTGTTCTTTATTGTAAGTCATCCCAAGATGGCAAAGTGGTGGACGGGGCCTAAAAGTTTCAGATTCATAAATAATAGTTTGCATTGGCATATGGGAGGAATAGGTCAGCATCATGTTCTGTCTCTCTCTTTCTCTCTTCCTCTCAACAGGTTTTGTTTATTGAATATGGTATCATTGTTCAACACATTTCGATTTCTTTTTAACGTTTTGTGCAGCATTTATGCTGTTTTATTGTATTTGCATTTTGTATTATCTTCATTTTGTAGAAATGGTTGTTAACTTCCCAGAGAGCCTTTGTTATTAGGTGGTACCGAAATGAAATAACAGCAACCGTTCAAGCTGTGGTCTGGAAATCCTCGGTGGCTTTTTTTTACAAAAAGCTGATCCACTGCGGAATCTTCAGGGCAGATCCACTGAAATATGAACTCATTTGACTCCATTGTGGTTTCTTCTGACATCTTTGATGCATGTTGTCTGCTTCAATCAAGATTCAACTTTTCTTTCCATAGCGGGAGTGTCAGGCGCAGGCATTGCAAGCCCAAGTTGAAAGGAAACTGATTATCTGGCTGATTCTTCAATGCTGTATCTGAGTTGCAAATTAGTTTCGTCACAAGACATCCATCCCTGGATCAACGGATGGGTTGTGTCTATGGCTAATTGCGTAGCATGACCTTCCTGGGGTGATTCTAGATTTCAGATCTGAAAATACACCTGCCAGTTTGGTACGCTGTCTGAATACATGCCTGTGCAGCTTAGGACACATGTTAATCCTGTTTGTTTTATTAAGTTTGTTTTATTTTACTCATTTATTGTAAGCCACCCCAAGACGTTTCTAGGGGACGGATTAGAAAAACTTTTAATAAATAAATAAGCCTGGAGGTGCTAGATGGGCACATCACTGGAAGGGGACTGTACCATCTGCAGTGCTCAGCCCAGGGAGCTCAAATAGCCTAGGGCTGCACCAGAAACTATGGCAGATGAAAAGCGAGAGGTGGAAAAATGAAGCCATGGCGCCCCAATCCATCACATGCTGGGAGACCTGAGCATGGGAAAGAGGAGTGTAAAAAAGAGCTTCATGACTCTGTCTTGCCCATGAGAGTGGAACATCGCCAGCCACTGCCACTTCCTCCAGCTGACCTAGAGGAGAAGTGAACTTCTTAAATCCTGGCCAGCAGCAGTAACCAATAAGAAAAGGTGTCAGTGCTGTGACTCCACCCAAGGGAAACTCTTGGCCTAATAGTCCAGAGGCATGAGGTGGCCTCGAAATGACATGTTGGGAAAGGAGGCACTTTGTGGCAGAAATGCTCAGCACCTTAGTTGCCTGCAGGAAAGCCAGGATGTAGACTTCTGCGACCAGCCGGGGCAGGGGCAGTTGGCAGACATATCTCCCCATCCATGCACACACAGTAAGTTATCATGGTACCGCAGAGATGTAAATAAGGAGCCAAGCCACCGTCTGCTATGTTCTTTTCCTCATTCTTGTGCATTTGAGAACTGATGCATTTTCATAAACTCACGGTGAGTCTCCTGTGTTCTGCTTTGCAAAAGCAGGGGATGGTTCAAAGCACTGCTCAGCAAATGCATGTATAATTTATTCCTCTTCCCTTCCAGCAGCCATCCTGCCCAAAATTATTTGGACAGAACACAGTTTTGGCCCCTTCACTGTACCAAAAAGAGTGAATTGTGTGTAACCCTTCTCCCATATGTCTGAATTTCCTAATTACAACTGGGTGGGAACTTCAGTAAATCTCAATCTCTCTCTCTCTCTCTCTCTCTCTCTGTGTGTGTGTGTGTGTGTCATGAGATTGCAGTTCATGGAATGGAACTGCTGGTGGAGGATCCAGCCCAGGTTTGGCAGCTGAGAAGGTCCCACCACAGCTGCCTGTTGGCATCCCAGCCACAAGTCTCCAGCTTCGTGAGTCCAATGTGCCAAGAAAGGCAATTTCACACTGAGTTGCCCTTTTTTATGCATGTACCTTTGGATGCCTTTTTACAAAGTCTAATCTTTTAATTAAACTCTGCATGACAATGAGGCGAGTGTTTGCTCAGCTTTGCTTGCAGCTGCAGCTTGATGGAGTTGTCGATACCAGCTCGCCTTGACCTCCCCGCAGTCAGGGTCACTGACAAGATTAGTCTGCTAATAAAATGTCTTGAAAACATGCATCCCCAGCCTCTCTCCTCAAACAGCATTGAACAAGAGCATGACAACTTCTGTTACTATTTATTACTGAGCCCTCTCAAAGTATGTGGGCTGGCACTGTCATCTTCTGTTTCTATGCCTTCCTTTATTAGTCAGCCCCTTTCTTCAACCTTCTTCATGTCAACAACAAATAAGGATGGGGCAATATGGGGAGGTGAGGCTTCCACACAGGACTGCCACCAGGAGTCTGCCTTGTGGAGCTCCTGGTGAAGACCATGCCTTGAGCTCCTGGTGAAGAGCACACCTTGGTGGGAGCTCCACTGCTGGTCAAGAGAGCCCCCTGGCCTTGTTGCTTCACCTCTCACCATGGACTTGCCAGCTCTCTCCCTCTAGCCCAGTGCCAGCATGCAATGGGAGGGAATACAAGAACCCGAGGTTGCATCTGCCTCAGCAGATGAGGATTGGGCCAAGGGCAAGAGCAAGTGCGTGACTCCAGAGAGAAGAGAGAGGCAGACACCCTAAAGCAGGAGGTGTTGGACCTCTTTTAGACAGAAAGGCAAAATCCATTCTGGAGAATCACTCAGGAGGCCCCTTCCAGTGGTGGCCAATTTCAGTGGGGTGGGATCTCCAAAACCAAAAGAAGACCACCATGTTTCACACAAAACTCTTACTTCTGGTAATGAATACACAGGAGCAGCTTTTTAACCTTTGAGAATGAGAGAAAAACCTGTGCAAAGGAAGGTACAGTGGGAGCTTCCAACATTATTCTAACAAGAACTCCAGGAAGTTGCTTAGACTTGGAAATGGTGCCAGGCCCAGGGTGATCTTCTGAGCTTTTTTTGCTACTGGGACAGAATGCAGAGCCAGTTCAACAAAAGCCATATTTGCAATGGCACAAAGGGGGAATGGCTCCAAGGCAGTGACCTGCATTGCATCAAGGTTGTCAAAATTTTCCTTTGCTTGTCTGGAAGAGAAAGAAGTGAGAAACACACCAAGTTCTGGATAGAACAAACTGTAAGTGGCTTGCCGTAACACAACAGTGGAATCCGTCTGCATAATAATTGCATTTCCCTGAAGAAGACAATCAGTTAACATCAATTGACTATATTGAACAGCTTGATAAACTTCTGTTTCATGGCCCCATGCTGCAAAGGAAATGCCTGCTTTTATGAAGGGCCTTTTCTATGATTCCATTTGGCTGCTTAGTTTTCATGTTAGCAGCAACACATGCCCGTCTCTGTAACACGAAGCAAGGACACTGCCAAAGCCCACCTAGGAAATCATTGTCTTATGTAGGAAAGATGGTGCTCCATCCCCTTCTCACCTCAGCTCCCCCTCTTCTGATCCTCTGTGCTTGCCAAGTAGCTTCTGTCGCAGGTAGAGATGGAGGAGAAATGTGTTTGTTCCTTGATTAAAACTCGGCAGAATTTGCCACTTATGTCACAGAGAAAGGTAACAAATGCAAATACAGTATGAAAGAAAGCAAAGCTGATAAATTCACCCACCCAAGCAGAGGGGTTTCAGTGATCAGCTCTTGAAGGTATGGGGCTGGATCCTGGCATATTTAGCCATATTTGGAGTGCTGAATTAAAGTTTTCATGTCTTTTTTTTTTTCAGATGTGTTGCTCGTGTTGGTTTAGAAATGTTCAAATCAACAACAAAATTGATTCGTTCTCTGGATTCCATCTTAATGCTTATTCCTACTGAAGTCCATATCAAACTGAAAGCTTTACCCTCTCCATATATTTTCATGCAGATTATTCTAAACATATGAATTAATTGCATCTCTGAAATGTTTGCATTCTTCTCCCATTGATTAAAATGTATCTGTGCATATTTATTTTCAGAATTATGCATTTTATATACATTTTATGCATGCATGCTGTCAATTAGTTTTTTGGTTCACAAATCACATTGCATGCTCAGAAATGTTCAGCTGAAGATTGTGCCCAAGTCCATGTTCAGTTCAGAAATTGCAAACTGGTTAAATCTGGATTGAAAGAAATTTAAACAAATTCCTCATGCACTGGTAAAGCATACGATGCATTCTTTGATGGAGGCAGTTACAATATGGTCATCTCCATACTGAAAATAGCTCCTACCAATTGAATTTGGCTGGTGAAGATAGAGGGGAATTTTGCTCAGTTCATTTTTTTAATGGTAACTTTTCAATATTTCCAAATGTCTTCATAAACAGGGCAGACAGAACTTGAGATTTAAAACAAAATGAATATGGGGGGAAAACAAAAATTACATCTGCCAATCCCAACTTGCAGGAATAGTTCAATTTATATAACACTTTCCCACAGAGGAGCGTGTCTATGCATCAATAAACGACTACTCACAACATTAACTTAGAACAAAGTCAACAGGTCCATTCAATATTCAAGCCACAGCCTTGAATTTATGAGAGTTTACAAGAGCTTTTGGATGAGGGCACTCATTCACTGGGTTGCTGTAACTCAGAGGACTTGGCAGCACGGAACAACAGCAGCAAGGCAGGGGTGAGGAACTTCAGCAGGCCAAATCTCCCAACATACAAACATTCAAAACTCCAAACCTAGGCCAGCTCAAAGCCCCCTTTGCCAGTATGATTCCTTGGAAGTGCACCTTAGCATACTAGAATGAAGGGAAAACTGCATAACAGCCAGTGCACCTCACTGTTTTCTGTTAAGGTTGGTTCTTGAAAAGAGACTTGACTCAAATTTCTTGCAGTCACTTGAAATCCGACTTGCACTAGAGACTTGACTTGAGGCATGGAGTAAATGACTTGAGCTCATCACTGATAAGAGCTGGAAAAACAACGAATGAGTGGTGGTTGGAAGAAAAGGTTTGGAGGAAAAAGAAGGGAGAATGTCTGCCTAAAGTATCTTGGAAGGCCAGACTGGGATTCCAGGAGGGCCAGAATAGGCACCTGAGCCTATGGTTCTCAACCCCTGCTAAGGGCCGCAGCACACCAGTTCCAAGCATGAGGAATTGATATACGCAGTCAGCTCTCAACACCATGAGAAAGACTATCACCATTCTCATTATAGTCGTAATTGTCATTATTGTCAGTGCTATTCCACCCCATAGTGAAAACTGTTTGCATAGTTTCCAGCATTCCAGAACAAGACAACAAAATACAAGAAAATATCATAAAATTAGAAGAAAAAGCAGCTAAAACTCACTGTGACTGTGTAAATATACCTGGGATAGGTAATCTCCCCATGACCTTGAGTAGCCAAGTAAATATTTGGAAGCCTTGGTATAAAGGGCTGTGTTAAGCTGGCATCAAACAGATGGCAAGGTTGGCACTAGGCGGGCCACAGTGGGGAGGTTTTCCCATTATTGGGGCCTCCACAGAGAAAGCTCTTCCTCTTGTTGCCCCCTCCAAGCCTCCCTCAAAGTTGACACTTGCAGGAAGGCCCCAGAAGCTGAGCATAGTGTCTGAATACAATGCAGTTGGGAAACACACTCCAACAGGTTTTGTGGTCCCAAGCCTCATTGGTTGCAGACACCAACCTTGTCTCCACTATTTGGTTAGTCAAACTGCTCCTATCCTGCCCTTCTTCTCAATCTGTAAGAAAGTAGATGGCTATTTTGTTTTTAAGTTGCATTGAACTGAGTCTCTTACTGCTCTTGATTAACTTTTGCATTTCATTCTTTACCCGGAAATAAAGATTTTATTTTGGCAGACTGTTTTTGTTTTGTTGCACAAATGAAGTTGGAAAAGCTCAACCAATCTCTCTCTGCCCAAAATGACCCCTTCTTAAGGAAAGATGATGTCCTTGATCCTTGTCAATTTTTGCCTTGCCTCTCTTGTTTTAAAATTTGTGATCCTGTCTCTTTGACCCCAAACACAATTTCTTTCTGTAATGTGGTTTAACCAGTCAATTATTGTTAGCAAACATACTTTTCAGCAGACATCTGTCTCCAATGTTAAAGTGTGTGGGGTTTTTTTTTAATAGAGTTCAGGTATGCATTCAAGTTCTGCTCTATTTCATAATAATCAGCTAATCTGATTAATTCTGAAGGCCATGGTCATAATGAATGCTTAATGAATAGTTTATCAATAAGCGAAAGGTACCTGTTGTTTTAATGCCTTTACCAATCTCTGATTTGTTGTGGTAATTGTGTTCATGTTCATTAACTCCTAGATGATGCTGATTGCAAATAGCCATTATTTACTAATGAATTTTGGACACTGAAGTTTTAGACTCATTTTAAATGTTGGCTTACCATTGACAGAAGTTCAGTGAACTTGCACTTAAGTTAATGATTTTCTGGAAGGTATCCATTAATGTTGAATTATTTTCTACTTAGAAAATATATTTTGTGCACAATTTGTTGTGATTTATGATACTTCTGTATAGCGATGGTCTCAAGCCCATGAGAGATAGAGTCATTTGGGACATCCATTCTGCCTATATTTCATGATTGTTGGGCATCTTTTGAAGGAATTGGATTTGTTTGATCAGATAGTGGAGAGATCTGTGAGAATTTCATTCTTGTTTGCAAATGCACACTTGTACAAATGTTCATTTGCACAAATATCTCCCAAGAATTAAAGGAGGAGGTGGAAGGCTGACAGGTCTACAGAATCTATAAGATACAGTTAATTTGGTCCACTGCAGATTCCTAGAAATTTAAATTTGTTTGACTCCAATGAGGATTTCCTTGACATCCCCACTTCTGCAGATTTGCCTGATTGAGACAATATGGCTAACCTGGCAAGCATGAACTGTGAATATTCATCCTTCTTGCAATTCTACATGAAAAGTGGGAGCATAAAGCCTTAACCTGTTTTGCAAAGGAAATATTTTGTTCAAATCATAGTTTGCTTGCAAACTGGGATGTCAAACCAGAATCAAATCTGTGATTTGCTTATGCACAAACAGATGAAGTAGGCTGAACCTGATACCTAAATTTGAAATTTTTATTTCCAAGGAGTCATTTTGCAGGGTCAGTAGCTGCAGAATGGTCAGCTGGAAAAGAAAGCCATTGGAATGCAACTTGAACAAATGCTAGTGTGTTCGTTTGGCATGCTGAAAATCATGGTTTTTAAGCCAGAGATTTGTGTTTGTCCCTTGTCCTTCAGTACAGCTAAAAATGAATGGCTGGGTTCAAGCAACACAACAACCCAGAGGAGCTAAGAAGTCTCGGCTTGTTAACCATGAACAATCCATGAAAAGAACCCACGGTTTGTTGTAAGATTGTGAAATGTGACTTATCATCAATTTGTGTTATCTTAGCTTGAGTTCAGACAACATGATAACCCATGATTTCAACAACAATAATAGCTCAGTGACAACCCACAATCAACCTATAATGCACCCTTGAGTGTGGGTTGTTTGAAATGTATGAATGTCTAATAGTGTCCCATCATCTCCAGTCATAACTATCCATTTATTATAGTTATATACTGTTTGTTTTCCTTTTCAAGGAACTCAAGGTGGGTCACATCATTCTCCTCCTCCTCTCAATCTTATCCCCACAACAACAACCGTGTGAGGTAGGTTGGTCTGAGAACCTGTGAGTGTCCCAAAGTCACCCAGTGAGCTCCATGGCTGGTTGGGACTAGAAGTCAGATCCCCTGACCCCCACTCCTGCACTCTTAACCACTACACCACACAGCCAGGCAAGATTACTGTGGAATTTTAGGTCCAAGGAAACCTAAAGGTCATTGCACCCGGACAGCTGCCCTTGCGATGGAGGATGCCAAGGGTTAATCCAAGCAGAAATGCTCTTGGGACTGACAGACCAGCAGTCTCACTGCAGCTGCTCCCTCTGATGAGAAACGCTGTCCTCCACCCTGCAGCTCAAACGGTTTGATAAGAAACATTCATTATTTCCCCAATAGGTATGTTAGAAAAGGATGAAAGTGTTTACAGATGCTATCAGCGTGGGATTGGATGTGTTGACAATAAATTAATGCCTCTTTCTGACATGACCCTTGGAGTACCGAGAGGATGCCTGGAGTAATACTCTTTTTTCTCTGCTGTGTCTGACACATACCTGCATGTTGACTTTTATTAAAAATGGTCAGTTAGGCTGACATTTGGCATGGAGAGAATGATTTTATTGGCATTGTTTCTGAAGGTCGGGCTAGGTGATGAATTAAATGCACAGGGTGACTTTTTGTGCAGCAAACAAACATCAGAAAGATGAAGAAACCCCAGGATCCCCTTGCTGAGCTCTTCTCTTCTCCTCCCCAAAGCTTTGGCAGTTCTTCTAAGGCTAATCTTCATGGATTATAGGCACAAGCAAACATAAAATATTATTTTTTTCCCTTTCATGTTGAACAAGTGACACATGGAGCAAAGCAATGGTGTGCAGTGTCCCCGCCAGCCCACTAACTGTACCCCTTCCAGGATATTCCATTCATTCTCCCTGTCCTCTCCCAATATGGATTCCCCACAGTAACTATTCAGAATCCATTCCATGCCCCTGATCATGCTGAATTATCACTAGGCCATTTTAGGAAGGAGGCTCCCTAAAGACGTGCTGGAGTTCTGCAGATCTTCAGCTTTCCACAAGCTTGCTGATCCCCATTTTATGCATGGTCAGTGCTGTTTTGGCTAAGCAAGGGGTGGCCAGGAGAGAATGAGTTTGCTATTAGTTTACTGTGGCTTTCAGGGCCACATTCTACCTTGGAGAAGCTCTTGGAGGCTGCATTTGAATGGTGGGTAGAGCAAGAGGTAAAGGCTGTAGGTATAAAATATCAAAAATACAGTGCAATTTAACTTAAACCTCTTGCTGCTGATAATTCATCATCGGAGGGATATTTCAGTGTTATAGAACAGGGAAGAACCTGCATAACAGCCAGGAAACTACCCAACTATTGGTGGTTGGTGGGAAAGAATGGCTCCATCTGAGAGAGGCAGAATGGCTGAATCCAGGTGGCCAGTTGTGGCCTGCAGGACTAAGGCCAGAGCCCTTTACATGCCCCTGTGTTAATATATAGGAGAGGTCAATTCAGCACCATGGGCACAACATCCTCTGTCACCAGTTGGATGGATGGATGGATGGACCCCAGCATGGGAGCCAGTTGACCTCAGCAGAGGCTGGACCAACCCAGCACTTGCAGCAACCCCACCGACCACGAAGGGCTCTGGGAGGGCCTCCTGTAGCTATGCTGCTGAACTACCTGCACACTCCCGTGCTATCAACCTGCTGTCCCATATTTTGCTTTGGTGATGCTCAGAAGGGGAGACGACACCTTGCTGTTGCTTTACACTTCCTAACGTGCTTCCTGAACCTTCCCATGCTGGGTCCCTCCTCCAGGGGACCAGTAGCAAGTCTCCCGAAGGGTATAAATCAAGAAGCGGGTGGAGATCTTTTTTCTACAACCAAAAAAGGATGGTGGTAGAAGTTGCCCTACTTGTCAGTACTGATGCACCCTGACACTAACGCACCCATCACACATCACTTAGCTAATATTATAATGGAGATTATCACTGGGGGAATCTAAACTCTAGTGATACATGAGGACTCCTCTTGGGGAGGAATCCATTTGATTCCCTGGTTTTTAGATGCCCAGAGCACCCAGAGCTTCTTCTTGTAAGCCTTTTTCACTGTCCAGCTTTCACACCCACACATAACGATACCTGAGGGTTCCACCCACCTATCCCACTGAAGCAGCAAGTAACAGTTTCTGTCTACACAAGCATCCTAGTATCGCTGTGCATTTGAAAATTCTCATGATAGAACTCTTAGGGACAAGCTATCAAAGGCTATCTCAGATTTCCTGCTTTGTAGAGATGGACAAATCAGCAAAATCTGAGCTTACAACATGTTTTGCATTCCACCTGGAAACATATTGTTGTCCACATTCAGAATGAAATTTTTTCCTCCTTCTCACATGTACATTTCCCCAAATGTATGCATCATTTGTAGAAATAACTGAAAAGCATGTTTTTTCTCTACCATTGATTAAAGAGTGTCTGAGTATAATTTTCAAAAGCATGCATTTTGTGTGCATTTCAACCCTTTGTTCTTGTTGTTGTTCTGCAAATTGTATAATAATCTTGGAAATGTATGAAGTAAGAATGAGAAAACTGGCAATTTTCAAGTTCACTGAAGTGATCTGAAGTTATACATTTTGAACTTTGTTTCAACTTGCTCTTATATTCATTTTTAAACATTTTGTGAATTCAAATGGGGAAACTGTGCATTTTGAACAGGAAGATGGCATTTCTGTGCATATTTTTTCAAAAGCATGTACTCTCTATTGACTACAACATGAAAATGTGCACATTTTTGAACACCATTAAAAATTCAGGTATTTGTGGACATTTCTCTACAAAAATCAAAGCAAAACATGTTCCCACTTGTATTCACAGGACACATTCATGTTTACATGGTTTGAAAACTGAAATGAAATTCTTGTACATCTCTAATATGCTAGTATGGGCTTTGATTACTGATTGTTTTGGGATTTCAGTTCTGGGGAGTATAAACTGGATAAATTGCTGTGAAAACCAAACCGAAATGGAATAGTCACCTATCCTTCCTTCTTCCCCCATCAAGTCCCAAGAAAAGGAAAACAGGAAAACCTAGTTCCATGGACTTCCGCTCAATCACACCACTAAAAGGAAACATTAATGTTTCTACCTTTTAGGAGCGCATTTCTCATTGCCATATTTCTGGTACAAAGTAGTCGCCCGGCTTTTCATACAGTAAATTAATTGATAATTAGGAGTAGCTAGAAACATATTTGACAAAGTTGCTGTAGATCACTGAAGTGTTAATAATACCAAATTGGATATTGATTTTCTCCAACCATTGATCAAAGCGTTATTAATTATGTCTTAATGCATTGCTCATTATTTATTAAAGCTGCCATAACAGAAGCATGTTTTGTTGGATTCTTGTATGAAAACTTATTGAGAAAAGCAATCCAACCTGCACTGAGTTTTGGGAAACGACCATCATTCATACAGTAATGGTTGCAGTACATAGTAATCCAATGCATAAATTGCTATGAGATCGTATTTGAAGAAACATTTGACATTCCAGGTGAGTGTAGCAGTCCTATTACACATTCTGTCAGTCTCATCAAAATTGTGTAGGCATCTCCAAAATTCTGCAGATGTCTGAGCCAAAGAAGACATCGAGCTTCACATTAACAAGCGCTTCTGGTGAACGGGATCAGGACGTCGTATCATTTAGTAATCAGACTAGGGGGAAGCAAGGCATACAGATCCAGTACTTTCTTTTCAATCAATGGTCCGTCTTTGCTCTTCCAAATGTATTCGGCAATAACAAATCTTTCAAGTCCCATTGTTGTTTGTGACAGAAAGTTATAGAAGGGATACTTCTTTCATTGACAAGGAAAGATTTCCTAATTCATGCTAGTAGTTTCAAGGATAACAGATTTCTTTGCGAGATGGTTTGCATTTCTAATTAAAAGATAAGGGGTGAGATTTCAGCTGGCTGAATAACTTTTGTTAAAACTCAATGTGTTTTACAAGCTGTAACCGGTGCACTCAGACCTAAGTGTTAGAAAGTTCCACAGAGCTTAATCCCAGGTAAGATTGTGTGGGATTGCAGTCATGCCTCACAAACTTAATTATGAGATTTTATTGGCGTTTTGTTTGTTTTGTTTGGATGTCTCTGTTTAATTACGGGGTAATGGTATTAGCTCCTTTGAGTTTAAATATTAGAAAAGCAGAGGGATTATACCTGAGCACACATATGCACACAGGGGGTGTGATTATGGATTCTCCTTGGCTATGCTGGCTGTTATGATGAATTCCTCCATATCAGAATTTTTCACTCCATCACTGATCAAACACTGACAATGATGAAACCCCCAGTGAATTTCAGCTATAAAATGCCTGCCGTAAACAGCACTGGATGTTCAGACTGAAGACCCAGAGGGAACAGCAATGATTACACAGGCATTTAAATCATACATGGGCAACTTGTAGGCCTCCCATCATCCCTCATGTTTGGCTAGGGATGATGGGGGTTTAGGCCCAAAGTCCAGGTGACCCACAAGATACCTGCTCCTCTGTGAATTCCTAGCAAGGATTCAAAAATGATGTTCCGGGGGGGAATTTTTGAGGGGCAATTTAAGATATATGTACGGGACCACTGCTATAAAGTTAGAAAAGGACAGCAGAGTATAATTCACAATGGTGTATTCTTAAGATGGCCAAGCAAGTCTGGGCTAAATTTCAGGGATAAGGAAGAGCTGAGAAACAAGACTATGGCAAGTTTTCTAATTGCGTTTGAAGAGGAAAGTAATTGTTACTGTAACTAAAGTAAATTAGTTTGTGAGAATTTTACCTCACAAGCATCTCCTTTTGCTTCCTCTGAATGTAACAATTTTTCATTTGCTTCTCTTCAAAACAACAAGGATAATAGGGGAAGGTAATTGGGGTGGGGGCATAAACATGTGTGGAGGATTTAAAAGACTAGGTTCTTGCCAGAAAATTATAGTACAGGTGTTTTTCATAGGAGCCTGCCTCCCACATAAGCACAAAAATATATACCAACAGAATGACACATCTGGGATCCCTTTTCTGCATGTTTCAGATATAAGATAAAGGTGTTTGGCTTTTGATGGGCAGGCAGAGCAGATAGTATCCAATAGGATGCATAATTTTCCAGTAATATGCATATTTCTCCCACCCAACAGCTGTAGTGCAGTTCCATCTGTATCTTCAAAGCTGCTCATGATATTTGTATATGAAATATTTTATAACATTTGAGGGTGGTAGGTATCTCAACTGGTATTTCAGAACAAGAAAAAAAAAAGCGAAAGATGCTTCAGAAGTGAAATAGTTTGTTGTATGCTTTCATCACATCTACTGTGAAGATGTCCGTCAGCCTTTGAACCTTACAGGGGCCTTCCATGGAAAGCCGGTACTGTAAGGAAATTGGGTCAGAAATGGAAAAAACTGGCTGGCAGTTTTGTTCTTTCCTAGAACCTCTTCATAGATCCTTCTGCAGCTTAAAGACTGTAGATTCTGTTTGGATACTAAGGCCAGTGTGATATGGTGGTTTAAGTGTTGGATTGGGAGATCCGGGTTCTAGTCCCCACTTGGCCATGAAACTCACTGGGTGTCTTTGGACCAGTCAGGGACTCTCAGCCTAGCCTACCCCAGAGTGTAGCCTCCCAAGATATAAATGCCACGTAATAATATTCACTTGCCTGTACAAATGAAGCAAAGTGCTGTTGTGCTTAAACAAACTAGAGGAAGGTTAAAGCCCTCAAGTTATCCTGAGGATCTATTTTCTTCATTCAAGACTGCGGCCTTGTCACATTGACCCATGAAGTTGTGGGGGAGAGGTCAGTAAAACAGAGGTTGAACTATATTAAGGCACTATTATCAGGGCAACTGACCATGACAAAGCACCATCCGTGGCACGCTTACTCATCCCTAGCACGACTATCATATAATTTCACTGAAATCAAGCCAAGTTAGGAACTGTGTATTGATACAAAAGCAAGACGGTACCGAACATTTGTTGGCTTAGTAGGTCTAGGTAAATGTTATGCTTAATAAGGCTGTGTTGGAAAGGTTAAAGGCTGTGTCATGCTCCGTTCTTCATATCACAAGCTGGGCGTCTGGATTTGGCATTTGTGACATCTCGTGCAGGATATGAAATGCTCTTCTCTTTGAATCTCGATCTAAGCTTTGTTTCATAGCAGCAGAAGGCTAAAAGGAATGGCTAAAAGGCAATTTCTACAGCATGTGTGTGAACATCAATATGCCCCCTGTGGGACAATGCTGTTTGATCCCTACCAGAGTACTTCTCAAGGGCTGAGAAGCAGAGGAATTACTGGTTGAAAGGAGTGATCACTCACCCCATAATGAATATATTTCTCTATGGATGCCCGGAATGGCTCGCATTCAAGGTTCTTTTTTGTAAAGGAATATCTAGTTAAAAGCAACTAGCTCTGCCCACCCTATTACTCAAGAAATTTATACTTTTGCACTAAGACGATGGTTCTGCTGTTATTACCCCTGTTGCAGAGCTAGAAGTTTAAAATAGAGCTGTTTAGCTCAACAAGACAGCTATGACATAGATGAAATTTGATTGGGCCATTTTAGGTTGATGAAAGCATATGCTGCCTTTTGAACTAGGCAAAACTTTTCAAGATGTCGAAGAGGTATCTTGTTAGTCTTTCACGTTGTTGTTACTCTCTTTTCTCTCAACATTTATGATGCATGATACCTCAAGAGATCAAGCGAAAAGTCTAAATTACAGTAGAATAATGGTATAAACCCTATTTGGGTCTTCACATGACAAAGAAGTAGGAAGAGGGAGGAATTTCTTCAGTATGCTGTTTACTGTGAATGTGTCTGAATCTGCACTTTCAAGCCACAATTTGGAGTTAAAACCACCTATCCTTCCAAATTTGCAGTTCTCCAAACTTTGTGACGGGATTCTCCAATGCAAACTAGGTGCACCATGTGCATTTGTGAAGGAGTAATGGGTAGGTTCACATGCTCTGTTGTGGTAAGTCAGCCTGAGGCTGGGCCTGAGGTGCTCAGCAGCTCCAAGGAGCCTGACCGAGGATTTGGCTTGCCGTGGTTCCCTCCCTCCGTGTCTTCTTCCCTCCACTCATCTAGGCATGACACCCTCATCCCTCCACTTGATACTGTGAAACAGAATGATGCTGTTGCCATGGCAAACTTCTTCCAGCTCAATGCAGCTGTCAAGGAAGGTCTGCCATGCAAACAGGGCTCAGGCCTGGAAGCTTCCATGAGAGGCTGGGGAGCCGGTCAGGCCCTCCTGCCTCCTTCTTCAGAGGACACCTCTGGAACATGAGGTGGGTTATTTTATCTAGTCAGTGCTGCTTCCTTCTTGGTACATACAGACCTGCCAAGCAGCTCTTCTTGTCCAATTCAGATCAGTGGTTTTTGTTCTCTGTGTTTGTCTCTTTCCTCCTTCCTTACTTCCATCATCACCATCATCATTATTTTTTTACTATATGGCATTAGATTAATTACTTGTGACAGGGGAGTCCTCCGAAATTCCCAGTTGCCTTGAGCTAGACCTATAATGCATTGCAACTTTGAGTCAAAATCTGAGCCATTTTGTTCTAATTTCTAGCAATATGGCTCAGAATTATATACATATAACTGCTATAAAAGTTTAGTAGCAACAGTAACACTGGGAATCTGTTCTAAATTCATTTCATTGCACTGCAGTATCATAACACTTCCCTCATTGAAATGTGTTCTCTCTTGACTGTTAACAATTGTCCATCAGTGCTTTGACTTGCTCTGTTAATTCCATTGTAAAAAATTAAGAACTGTTGCTATGAATGCCTATTTAATTGCATTGTTTGCATTGACTGGACAGAATATTAAGAATGTATCATGAACATTCTTGGCGTAAATATGTATTGGTGAGTATGCACCCCTCTTTATATCTCATTTCCTTGTAGCTTCCATACAGCCTGATCCTGCCTAATCTTGGAAGCTAAGCAGTGTTGGGCCTGGTTGAAATCTGGATGGGTGACTTAAAATGTTGTGATCCACCCAGACAGCCTTGGCTACAGGTGTTCTAGAAATGTAATATAATAATAATAATTCCATGGCTATGACAAGAAAAGCTGTGATTCAGTGAGGTTCGGTACACCGTGGCCTCATTCTTAGGAGGAATCATAAAAAAGTATTTCTTTTCTTAACCCCTAGGTATTGTTCTCTCCTAGGGATTAAGAAAAAAGTTGTGATCCTCAAATATTAAAACAGAGAGATGACTATTTCTCTTACGGATTGGAGTATCAGAGTCTCTTACATTAGGAAAGAAATCACCTTGTGATAAAACTTTTCTACAAATTCTTGGCTTGCCTATTCATTGATTCACTCCCATACTTTCACTTCTGTTGGAAAGGCAGGAGGACTTTATGCAACATCTCTCTGTGTTGGGGAAGATCCTGAAGACATATGAGGTCTTCATCAAAGAATAAGTTCTTAAAAAAACCCCTTTATCAAATAATTTAAAAAACAAAAGGAACAACATCCGTAACATGCACAAAAATAGTAATCAATGCAAATAAGATTTCCCCCCAAAAAACAATTAAAACTATACAGTAACAAAGAAAGTGCGTTCCTCCTCTAGGACCTTTGGTTACATGTTAAAGCATTTGCTCTCTCAAGAGTCCCCACTCCCCTTCCAGAACTGCACTGAATCTTGTGACGGTACCAAACCCTTCCCTTTTATTAATATATATACTCAATAAACAGGGCCCAGATAACATCAACATTGAAAGAATGAGTTCTAAATATAGTGTTAAAAAACAAAGAAAATCGAAGTACTGAAGTCAGAATCAGACTATTGGTCTTTTATTTATTTATTTAAAACTTTTCTAGACCGTCCCATTACCAAAGTCTTGGGACAGTTTAACAATACAAAATGTAAAAAAATAAAAATAAAAATAAAACACAGCGTTCTAAAACTTCAACTAGCAATAAAATACCAATTAAAATAGCCATGTCTTAAAACATTGGGAAAATGAAACCATTTTGGCCTGGCGGTGAAAAGAATAAAGTGATGTGTAAATAAAAATACACACACCAACTGTTTCTAGATGTATTGCCTACTCCAGGGTTTGGGGCAAGGTTTATCCCCAGCCAGATCTGGAAATGCTGGGTGTTGAAGAAGGGAAAATCTCACCCCTCTGCTGTCCACTCTCGACTGATCCAGAACAGGGCAGCAAGACTGTTAATAGGGACTGGTTCTTGAGAACAAGCTTTGCCAGTCCTCTTCCAGCTGTGCTGGCTGCCAGTTGGAGTCCAGGCCCAGTTCAAAGTACTAGTTCTAACATTCAAAACCGTAACTGGCTTGGGGACAGATTATCTCAAGTATCACCTCATCCCATATGTACCTACCCAGACCGGAGGTCATCTTCGGGTCCTTTTCCAGGAGCCCTTCCCAAAGGATGTGAGGTGGGCTGCTACCAGGAGGGTCTTTTCAGTTGTGGCATCCCAGTTGCATAATGAGCTCCCCAAAGAGGCACACCTCGTGCTACTTTGTATTATTTTTGGTGTCAGGTAAGCACCTTTGTATTCTCCCAACATTTTAGCAGTTTAATTTTTTTAACTTCATTTTTTGGTAACATTGCATTTTATTCTGTGTCACTGCTATGCTTCTGTGCTGATTCAACTTGCAATTTCAACTGTAATTTTGTTGTTTTAGGCTAATTTTATTTTCTCTGTGCTTTTGTCTGTGCGTCTGCTGTGTCTTACATTTTTCTTAACTTTTCTTAACCACTCAGCTACTGGGCTTCATACAAATGAAATAAATAAGGTGAGCTGTAAAAGATGGAAAGGAGTAGCAAAGGAGTAACAACTTTAGGAGATGCAGGGCCAGCTCCAACAGATTTCAGGGGCAAATGAGGCTGTTTTTGCATGCACAGGTTTCACTAAGGAGACATAATAGCAGAGCACAGGTTGGGACCTTGAACTACTCGAATCGCAACTGGCTCTGCAATTCTGACCTGTTCCATTAGCCCCTGGACCCAGCGATTATTCCTTTGCTTCATAGACAGGTAGAGACAATTCAGTCCCTGAACTGGGGAAAGTCAGCCGTTACTGTCTTTCCAATAGCCACCCTTGATTAGGTGTGAATGGAGGACGGACCTCATCCCATGCAGATGAAACAGACCGCTGCCAAAGCAGCCCAGATTCCACAGGATCTCTTCACAGGATCTCTCTTAATCTCTTCTCCAGGTGGACTCCAACTTTGGGATAGCTCTATGTGGAACTACTGAGGACATGCACTTAACTCCAGCTTCCGGACCAGCCTCTAGAGCAGCACTGGGGCCATGCAGTCCTCTGGTCACTTCCTAGATGGAAGAAGGGGAAGAGTAGCCGTGACTATACCGACACCCACAGCAGCCTTATTTACTACTGTGTATCTTCTGCCTCTCTGTCCATCTGTTTGCCTTTCAAGAACAGAAACAGTTTCAGCAAACAGTCATTACAAATAAGACTCATTTTGTTTGACAGTAGCCTTATTATCTTATTATTATGCCCATCTATAAATTATCCATCTTTGTCTGGTATAATAATCAGCTCCCTAAAGTAAATATCAGTCAGTGTGAATGGAGTTCACTCAGTGTGCATGGACAGCATTGTCTTTCAGAAGCTTCCCCCAGCCCCTGCTTTGCATTAAAAAACGAAACAAAACAAAATAATTCATTATTTGCTTGTACGCATTAAACAAGTCAGAACAGGCCCGTTAAGTCAATAAAGTAATCATTGTTACCATACCAACTCTGGACTGATTAGATTCTATGGAGTTCACTAACAGAATTCACAAGAAGCTGCGTATTCACGTCACCGTATGCCCTCAAAGAAGGCTGCCTTTTTCTATTCTTCTCTTGCAGCGTTCATGGAATAAGGAGTAAAATGTCACAGAGAGCTAAATGGAATTATATGTCATGGCCCGGGGGGGGGGGGGGAGACATCAAAACTGGATGCCCTTCATGCAGAAGAAAATGTACAGTTTGGATAGGCAGAGGAATCCTAAAACCACAGCTATTCTGGGACTGGACGAGTTTTGCTGCTACTGTCGCCATTTCTATGTACAAGACAGAGAGGGAAACTTTAAGGATTTCCTCTCCCTAGCACTGCCACCATCAGTGGGGAACTGCTCCTTCACTGGGCGATCCCTCGCATGGGGTTTCTTACTTACAGCACATGCTTATATTCCAGGGCTTGAGGAACTCTTGGCCAGAAACTGATCCAGAACAGCTCCACCAGCTGATCCATGGCCGGTGCCACCAACCCTGTGAGAATACTTTGAAACCTCCGAGTAGCTGCCTTAAGAAGCTTATGCATGAAATGGGCACCCACAGTACAGACAAGTCGCATTACACCAGTCTTTTATTAAAGGGATATTTTGCAGACAAAGGATTACCGATATTTATGTCGGGGGTTTCAAAAGACTGCTTAGTGACAATTGCTTAGGATGCAAGAGAGACTGTTGCTGTTACAAGCTGCTTAATGACTTCTTTTAACTCAGGCCAAATTCCTTCAACCTCCACCCCAGCCAAATACAGTCAAAACCAGGTCCAGCTCTTGTGTGCAGTCTCTCCCTGATATCAGAGGCCCATTGTATTTCTTCCTGCACAAATGGCTTATGTGGGTTCTTACTGCCTGCTTTTGAAACCTTCCTTGCTCAAGACTGTAGGGCAGGCTCTTAGTATCTCCCATCCACCTGCTTCCTACTCCCTGATCTCCAAATATACATGGCTATCCCACAAAGAAGCAATGGTTTAATACTCAAGCACTTTCTACTCTGCTTTCTACTTGTACTTAAAAAAAAAACCCACATGCACCAGCAGAACTTCTGTCTCCCTGTTTAGCATGGATAGACTCCCCATCCCCGACTGTCTTTCCCTAGATACCCTTTCCCAATTCTTTCCCACCTGCCTCGAATTCCCAGCCAATCGGAATCCAATTTACCGGATCCTTACTCAAAGCAAGTAAATAACTGCTGAAGACACCCTGAAGAGATCAGTGTAGAAATATAGTTGGTTCACAGAGGCTGCACAAAATAAACATTACATAACTAGGACTATTGCATCCAGGCATTTTTTTGCAGAAACGCAGCAGATGGTGCTTGTTCCAATTCTTAATCCATAAATGACTGCCACAACTGCACCAGAGGTGGTCATCTTTTCTCAAGCAAACATGGGTGGACCCAACTAGGGATGGGATTAATCCATCCCCCTGAGCATTCGTGGGATTCCTCTTGTGCTCAGGCAAATCTTCCAAAGAGAGCTGAGCCAAGAGGAAGATCAAGAATGCTTGCTGAGCCCTGGTTGCACAAAAGGGCTTGGGCAGCAGTCAGGGGGCTTCCTGGTGGGTCCCTCATGAATGAGCACCTCACAACCAGACTTCTTTGGTGCCAGGAGCACGGGAGTTCATTTCTTGCAAGTGGGGCCATGAACACTGGATGCGCTTGCTAGGAACTTGTACGCTGAGCTGCCGCAAAGTGGACTGGACTCTGGGAAGCTGAGCCCAGAGAATCCGACACATTCTTCCCTGGACCCAACCACAATGGCTGCTCTGAGCGCATGGCCATGATGGTGAGATGTTCCCCAACATGCAGGATTCATACAAGGATCCTACAGTGTCTCCTCTCAGACAGGCTGGGCTTTCTTCACAGTCTACACAGAACTGGATATTATTATTATTATTATTATTATTATTATTATTATTATTATTATTACATTTCTATGCCGCCCCTTGCTGAAACCTCGGGATATGAGATTAATCCTCAGCTTTGGAGACCAAAAGGAAACACACACAAAGAGCCTGACGAGCAATAGTCAGCGCTAGGAATTCCAGAGAAATCTGCAATGGATTCAAATAAATTCAGATTTCTATGAATCTGACTTGTGGATTTGACAGTGGACCAGTTATTTCCAAGTCATGCAAATTCCTCAGAATTGTGACCTAATCCAAAATTAATTCAATAGAACAGAATTCTTCTTAAAATACATCTAATTCCACCAGTGAGCAGATGACAGAACAAAAGACACCTGACAATCCATGAGACAGATTTCACAAAATCTGCAGTCTGTCCTGCAGATTTGCATAATCCCTGCAAATGAATGCACCGTTCTGTCTTACGTTCTGTTGCTCTTTTATGTTTTGGTTGTGCTTAATAACTGCTTTACATGATATGTTTGCGCTGTTCTGCACGATGCTTTAGGGCCAATTTTTGGGAGGGGGGTATGCACTTAAAATAAACAGCTTTTAATTCTCACAGGAGCCATTGTGGCCTTAAAGGACTTTCCACTTTATCAGAGAAGCAGCATGAAACATACATAGAAAATTTCCCATGCTTTCCTAGCAGCAGTTTTCTCTGCACAGTTCCCTGCCAACCAAGATTGTGCTGATGGGGTGTGTGCATGTGAGAGAGAGAGAGAGAGAGAGAGAGAGAGAGAGAGAGAGAGAGAGAGAGTGTTAATGTGAGGCCCAGTCTTAAGAAAGTTTGGATGTGCTAGGAATTCTTGATGGAGAGTCAAAGCAAGTGTTTTCACACAGTGTAAGTGGGTGAGTGCGCTTGCCCTGTATCCAAATGTGCTGCTACATCACAGAACTCTGTACATGGGACCATAAGGAAGGCTGAGCACAAAAGGATTGAGGCCTTTGAATTGTGGTGCTGGAGGAGACTCCTGCGAGTCCCTTGGACCGCAAGGCAATCAAACCGGTCAGTCCTAGAGGAGATCAACCCTGACTGCTCTTTAGAAGGCCAGATCCTGAAGATGAAACTCAAATACTTTGGCCACCTAATGAGAAAGAAGGTCTCACTGGAGAAGAGCCTAATGCTGGGAACAACTGATGGCAAAAGAAGAAGGGCATGGCAGAGGATGAGGTGGCTGGATGGAGTCACTGAAGCAGTTGGTGTGAGCTTGAGTGGACTCCGGGGGATGGTGGAGGACAGGAAGGCGTGGAGGAATGTTGTCCATGGGGTCGGGATGGGTCGGACATGACTTCGCGACTAACAACAACAACAAGGACCCAAATAAATACATAAAGTTTAAACTACCTTTAATCTTCTCAAGCTTTGAATCATGTGCATTCCTTCAATGCATTTCCCCAAACACAGTTACAGATTTCTGTGTAGCTCTTTGAGATGAACATCCGAAGATCTAAATGGCAACCAGGCATGCTGGGACATTTGCGGTCAAGGCTTAGGTCTATATTTACTTCCACTGTATAGCTTCACCAATGGCTCCTAATCCATTGCAGGGTCTCTTTTCAGCATCACAGGAGCTATCCATGGTGCTCCCTAGGGGTGACCCTATTTGGGGGTGGAGTTCACCATCATGGAGCACCACCACAGCTTCTATAATGTTCAAAAGAAAAACTGCAATGGATAAGGAGTCCCACAAGCCTCCATTGAGTTTAGCCTGCCTTGTGTACAGGTAGGATGGAAAGTTCACAACTCCCATACTAATCTTCATTTCACAGGAATCTTTGTAGAAAGCTATGGCAATGAAATGGCTATGAAGCCATTATTTAAAAAAAAAATGCTTGTGAGGAAACCACCATGAACCACTTATTATGCTCCTCATCTGAGACACTTCTCCAAAGGCATCTTCCAAAGGATGGTAGCAATGAAAAGGGCCTTCTCAGTGGTGAACTCCCAATTATGGCATGATCTCCCCATTGAGGTCCATCTACTGCCAACACTGGCATTTTCTTACCGCCAGCCAGTTAAGACTTGGAACACTTTAGAAGTGATTTTGCATTTCTTGTTGTGCTGTTCTGGAACTTAACTTGTTACCTTCTTTGGAACTTATCGTGGGAAGATGGCCAAGAATTCTCCACATCTCCTCTCATCTATTCTCATCTCGTTTAGTGTTGTTTAGTCTCCTCTCATCCAGACTAGTCTTATCTCATCTCATCTCATTCCATTTTGTTTTGTTTCACTGTCATGTTGTGTGGTGTTTCAAATTATACCTCACCCCATCACTCTGCAAGGCAACACTTCCTGATCTGAAGAAGCCTTATAGGAGAAGTTATCTGAAGCTATCTTGCTTTGGATATTAACTGAAGTATGGGAAGCTAAGGAGGCTGTAGACCATGAGGCAGATGGTCTGATGTACAACAGAAGACAGCACAGTCATTCATGCCCTCTAGCCAGTTTGTAACTGAGACTCACACTGAAACCCCACACTGCAGCCATTAGAATTTCATCAAAAGGTTATTCTACTTTTAAAAAGTGAAAGAACTCTGATTAAAGAATAGAGTAAAAATATTTGACATATCACTAACCTGAAGGAAAGGAGAATGGTTTGAATGCAAGGAGTTTTGTGCATAGTTTTGTGTGCAGCAAGAAAAGAGAGACGGTTGTGTAAGGAAGCATTCATAAGGGAGATACAATCATAGTTTTTCTGTGTGTGATTGGACTGAATGTTGGTTACTTATACCTGATCAACATTTTTCACTTGTCTGTCTTTTCCATTTCTTTTCCCTACACACCTGTTGGAGGACTGTCCATTATTCACTCTAAAATATAATTTTCCATCAGAAAGACTTTTATGCTGATAATGGATTGAGTTCATTTGAGGAACTATGGCTGCTGTTAAAGCCTGTTCTCAGAATTATATACTGTATTATGCAGTCATGAACTTCTGCATTAGTGTCATTTAAGCTGCAGCAATATTAGTCTAGAGGGGACTGTTATCACTGCATATGAAATATGGTACATTAACTTCTACAAGTGATGAGCTTGGGCATTATCTAGGGATGTCGAAGACTTTTTTTGGTCCACATTTTTAAGTAAACTGACCAGATTCGCACTTCCCAGACTAAGTCCACATTTTTAAGTAAACTGACCAGATTCGCACTTCCCAGACTAACATATCAATTGGAACATAGTTATCCCTAAGTTTTTGCACCTTCCTGAATTTTGCCGTAACATTTCCCAGCTTGAAAAAAGTGCACCAAAATGCAGACAAAATGTGTATTTTAGGATAAAATGCATATAAAAATAGGTATTAACATGTGTGCAAATATACATGTTTGGAAAAAGTTCACATTTGAATGTAAATGCTTGTGTTATATATCGACATCTAATTTCACAGACTTACCCAGTATAGAGTGAATTGTCGAATGAACATATGTGACACTGATAGAACTGGAAAGAGAGTGTTCCATCCATTGCTAGGATTATGTGTTGAAACAGATGGTACAAGTTCCACCCAAAATAGACTTCTAAGGAGCCATACTGGAAAACCTACATACCGTGATGGCCTTCAGCTTGAGCTGTATTCCTTCCTAATGATACCGGCTTCCCTATTTTTCTATAACTGAAAAGAGAATGCCATAATTTTGCTCTACTTAGTACAAGGGCCTACTAGCATTGATTGAAGTCAGTGTGTGTATGTCTTACAGAGAATGGCAGATGACACTAGAAAATGTTGAATAATATTCAGGCAAATTTCTGCAAAGTTGTCTACTTGGACATTTTCACAGCTAAGAAAGTCTTCTTTGATTCTGCTCTATCTGTGATCCTTGAGGTCATATGTAGCCATCATGACTGGTAGGTAATTGCAATATATATATTTCCAATTAGCAGAACAGTCCAATCTCCACTGCATGGCCACAAATGGGGGGCGGAGGAGCAGGAAGGAAGCACCTTATCACATCTGAAGGTTAAAAGAAGATGAAAACCCATTTAAAAGATTCAAGCACCTAAAGTTTGGAGGATATTATACATGAAAGATTCAGTTGCAACAGGTTTTATATCTGATAGGAGAATGCACACATTAATGCCTCATAAGACTGAACATTGATTATTGAATGGGCTTAAATATCCACAGCTTCCAACCAGGGCCAGAGACTAGCAGCTGCACCTCAAAATCACCCCACAAGTTCAGGGAACCTGCTAAAAATTGAGATCTGAATGGAGGGATACAGGTCAACCCAAACTCTTTCCCCTCTCCCAGACAGGTGCCACACACACACACAAGCCCATATTTCCAAAGGGCCGTTGCTTTGTTTTAGGGGATTACTTTGGGGCAATTTAAATTACAAGTGCAGCAGCTACAATCTGGACTGGAATTTCAGCTGGGAACAAAGCATTCAAGCCCCACTGCTCCCACCGTAGGCTCTCAGTCTGAACTGGATCTCCTTCGGAGGAAAATGAAAAAAGAATAACTGCTTGCAAGTGAAAGTGGGGCAGGAATTCCACGGGAATTTGCCCTGCTTTCGGAATTAAGCCTAGGCCACCTTGATGGCAAAAAGATCTGCAGAAGTTGTTGACGGTGAAGACTTACCGGCAACTCCCCTGTGGCTGCTACTTGCTACTGACGGGTCTTACCCCTTGTGCCCCAGGGAGTCTGTCCTGTGTCACCCACCTCCAGAGCTGCAAACCTCTGCACTGGGGGAGCTCAGACAGCCTCTATGCCCTCCCACTTCTCCATATGGAATTGCAAACCCTGAGCGGGAAGCTTTGGGAAATGCCTATCCCTTCAACTGTGTCCTTGGATGTTTAGCAGGGGTACGTGCCCACACTATCTGCCAGCTGAGATGGGATAAATAGATCTAATTAGCCCCTAATGGTCCTGACCATTCAATCAAACAGCGTGGTATTGGGAAAAGGAACAAGCAACCCACAGCCAATCTGGCTGCTGCCAAAACAGTCCACTTGGCCCCAGTAAGCAACTGGGAAACTCACCCTGCATAGGGGATGGTGAGTCTTGGGTCCCGGGAACTAATCTGCCAGCCCTGTGCCTGATATGACGAGCGTGTACGATCACATGCTATTGGTCTACGTGTTTCCTCCTCCACCACACCATGACCTTTGGGGCTCAGTCAAGCTGCAATGTGTAAAGGGAATCAGCTTTGTTTTTTTAGGGAACAGGCAGTCTGGCCCCACATTTCAGTGATGACACACACCAATTGTCACACACACACATACCCTCCGCACACACACACACAGACGAGGAGTATTGATTCACTCATTTGTTTATTATATTGATAAGAAATATAATACATTGATATCCCATCTTTTTCCCCTTCAAGGAGCTCAAGGTGGTTTATTTGATTCTCCTCCTCTTAATCTTATCCTTACAACAACAACCATGTGGTGTAGGCTGGGCTGAGGGTCTGTGCCTGCCCCAAAGCCACCCAGTGCCTTCCATGGCTGAGTGGGGACGAGAACCCAGATGGCCTCAGTCCCACACTCTTAACCACTACACCACACCGGATCTTGCAAGTAATGGAGTTCTGCTTTGATTTGCTCCAGAGTAAACCTTTTAATACGTAGCTGCACATCTCTAACTCAGCTTTCCAGAACTTAGGATCTGGCTGCAGACACCTTAAGTATTCCACCACCATCCTTATCTTACCTTTTGCACAGTGAATACCTTTTTTCTGACCTCACAGTTTCCCCACTGACATTGTTTCGGGTATCCTCTGCATACTGGGATCATAGTTTCCAGAGAAAAGCAGGCCCTGCTCCCCTGTACACTGGCATTAATGGTGAAAAGATCAAACAGGAATCATGCAAAACATAAAAGGGAAGGGGGATTAAAAAAAACCCTAATGAAAACTTTCAGAGCGAGAACAAAGAAGCCAAAGAATTGCTTTGAACTTTGGAGATCCCCCATTGCCAGGCTGTTGCAGTGCCATTGTTACAAGAGAGCATGAAGCAAGTCAAGGGAAAAATATGAAAATTGTACATGCAAGATAGGAAGAGAGCTCTTTGGCCACCTTGCGGGGACTTCAAAGGAGACGCTTCCAAACCAATTACAAATTGATACGCGGTCCTCCTGGTGCTAGAAAAATGCATGAATGTAGAAACATTTGCTTGAGTCATCTCAATGAATGGCAGCTATTTGAAAGATCACCGGAAAGACCACATTGTTTTTTAATATTGTTCTTGCTATTGAGCCAACGGCAAGGAATGCTTTACTCATGGAAGGGCTCTTGCTCCTTTTAATTTCCTTTTCCTTCTTCTGGCAGCACATCAATTTTCTGAGGCCAATGAATGCCGTTTTGGACCTTTTATTTATCATTTCAACTTCGGGGTCTTAGAGGGCTGCTATGAAGACATTCAGTCTCCAACATGTATGCATACATGTTTGTGTGTGTGTGTTTGCAAAGAACCTGGGAAGAATTGACCTGCAAACACCAATTGTTCCTCTCACTGTAAGTCGATATATATTTTAGCAGTTGTCATGAGATGCACTGTCAACCCAAAGATGATGGTGCTGCTGCTGTCGAAGACAACCCTAAGTTCCACTTCTCTGCTCATGCTTCCCTGCCACACCAGTGGTTGCTGTTTTTGGCCATTGTGTGTGGGCCACGCCACGTCTACCATCCATGTCTACTGAGAGCGGGGGGTGATTTACCTCCAACCCCTTGAAGGAGTCGGAGGGACATGGTCTCGGGCATTCCTAGACAGAGCCGCTTGCGGCAGTCACCTCATTTTAAAGAAGTCCCTTCCTTAGCGGCAACTGTAGCATCTACATACCAGGTCTATTTCAGGCACTGCCGAACACACAAGTCGCCTAAGGGCCATGAGGGAAGGAAGAAAGAGGACTTCTTGGCTTTTATTCAAGACTGGCTTTGTGGGGGACAGCGGGTGTGTACATATGCATGTAGTGATGGTGGTATCATCATCATCTACATTTATGTCCCATCTTGTTGTTTTGTTTTTTTTCCTTTTTGTGGGGACCCCAAGACTGCGTACATAGGTTCAGTTTATCCTCACAACAAGACCGTTAGGTAGGTTGGGCTGAGAGTCTGGAACTGGACCAAAGTCACCCAGTTGGCTCCATGGCTGAGTGGGGATTAGAACCTGGATCTCCCAGGTCCCCAGTCCAGCACTCCATCCATGACACCACTCTGGTCCTCATTGTCTGCACTGTCAGGTAGACTGGGCATAATTAGACCTGGAAGGCTCCCCCAGGCAGCCACCTGAGTGGGATGGTGTAACCTGGAGTCCTGCGTGGAGTCCTGGGCCTTCGTGGCCCCTTCCAACTCCACGATTCTGTGATGGGGGAAGAAGCTGGGCTAAACAGGAGAGCACTCCGGGGCATATCCTTGTTGCAGGGCAGCTTCCATGAGGGAATTTCTCATACTTACCACTTCACAGGGACGTGTAACTAGGAGGCGGGCCTGGGCAATGAAAGGGGCTAAACCTCGCCTGTTGGGTGGCGCAACACAGAGAAACCCCTTGAGAACACCACTGAATAATGCAAGTGAGGAAGATCAGAGAAATGTTGGGTTCCTTGATGAAATGCTTGGAATTCAGGGGAAGTTGCCCTACCAACATGGGTGAGGAAGACATTCCCTCCCAGTGCCCACCTGAGTGAAGAGGATGCACACAGAGGTATCTCTAAAAGTGCATCCCCGCCTCATGGCTAAAGCAGAAGCATGCCATTTCCTGCAAAATGTGCGCTTCTGAAGGTCCCATTTTTTTCTAGCATATGCATCTTTAAACCATTTTTCTAGCATCTTTCAAACCAGCTTGGCAAACTTGGGATTGTGTGAGCTTTGTTCTCAAAGCGGGCCTGCATTCACAGTGGAGGTCAAACAAGGCAAGTTCAGGTTACATAATAAAATTGGCATAAACCCTACATTTTGAGAGACCTGCACAGGATTATTCCACATGGAACATTGCTTGGTTTTATAAGCTCATGCTCGAGTCTTTCTAGACCTGGAACTTCATAGAAGGGGAGTCCCAATTTTAAAAGGCCTGTGATAACTCTACCCTAACGCTTAACGCTTTTCAATCCCCTCAGATCTCCTTTAGGTTTTTGGGCTGCTCATGTCTCCTTTGCTGACTTCTTCACAGCTTCATCTCAGTTCCCTGGGGAGCAACTCTAGGTTTTTCTCATGTATTACAGCTCATCATGTCATGTATTCTCTTCTTCCATAGGCCAAGCAATCGACTTAGCAATGTCAAAAGCATCAATACCAAACTGTTGCCATCAGCAGACATGGACAAACAGCATAAAGTACCGGTGTATGAATAGACATAGCAGCATTATTAATACATCTTGGTCCAACCTGTATGAATTCAGGATTCCTGCCCATCTATCTAGGAAGGTGGTCCCTCCTTTGCTGTTGGGCTTTTGCTTTAAGCCTAACACTTTTGAGAAGAGCACAGAGATCAATATTAATTCTGTCTGCAACTAACTGGAAAGTAAATGCACTGCTTATTTTTTGTTTCTCCGAACATGACATTAATCTTTTTACAGGTATCAAAAAACTCTCATAAGGTGCCAATTGGCCTCTGTGAAGTGTTGGTAGGGGACTTCATTCTGTTTCCACTTGCAGTATTTGAAATTGCTGTCAAGTTCAATCTTTGAATGAAACTCAGTCTGACTTGGCAACAAGGAACCCAGCAGTGTGACTCATTTTTACTTCCCAGGTTATGAAGCAATAGGAGCTGTTCCTTTATTAAAACCATCAATGATTCAAAAAGTGTTAAATCATTACAGTCTGGGGAGAGGGATTTGGTTGTTGCTAGGCTTAATGCTGAATAGCTTAGTTCACCAAATGCACACATTCAGTGAGAAATCCATGATACCTGAGCCTCCTACCTACTTACCCCCAATTTGGTTTGGATATCTTCAGATAAAATTACTGCCAGGAGGGAAGAGGGAACAGAGGTTGTGGAAATTAACTCTTTTGAAATTCACGCTTGAAATTCACCTGTCTCAGTGGAGCTCTCCCATGAAAACATGTACTTCCAAAATGGCTGCCCAGGTTCATGATGGAATCCGGCACTCAGTTAAGGTTTGCTAGTTCCTGGAACTGGTAGTTTCTCTGGTCTGTGCCATTCCGTGATCCTGCTTCCAGTCCTCCTGGGTCACTGACCATGAGATGCCAGCCGATGCCTTGCTCCTGGCAGCCTTGTCCACGTGTAGGCTGCCTCATTCTGTTTGCCCTAAGCCCTTCCTCAAGCCCTTCTTTGTGGGCCTGGGTTGCCCTGATGCTTGATGGACACCGTGACTCTCTGGACCTTGGCCTGCCAGTGTCCTGTGGCACAGCATCCTCCTCATCTCCTGGTCATGGTCCATGTCAGGACCAGAATTCATGCAGGACACAGATCTTCTAAGCTCGCCCCTGGTTCTGCCCACACCGTGAGTTCCTCTTACTGCTTTATACTTTCACCTACGTCTACTGACCACACATCTCCCACTGACCCTTCTGGCCTTCATTCCCTGCCCTAAGATCCACCCATACTTGTTCCAGAATATACCGCTGCCTATGGCCCACTTGGACAGCCATTTTCTTTGCATCTTGGAACTGGATAGTGTGGAGCCTGAGTCCCCTTGCTGGGAAGCCGAGACACCATTCCCAGCCCAAGTTTGCTCCCACCTTGCAAAGCAGAGGCAGGAGGCCTTGCTGCACGTTATAAAACAGCTTGTCCTAATGCCTGCAAATTATTGCCCTCTTTGGCCCTCTGGGTTGCTGGGTAGCTTTCCACTTTTGGGGCAATGCATAAAGCACCTTCCTAGTTTCTGCCCCTGTCAACTTTTCACCAAAACAGAGAGTGGAGAAAAAGCCATCACAGAAATAATGCAAGGCAGAAAGCAGAGAGAAACGGACGAAGTGCATGCAGGCCTGCTACTTCTTGTGCTGAGGCATGTGAACGCCACCTTCCGTGCCAGCAGCAATGATTGAAGCATCCCGTACTTGTTGCCAAACTTGCTATTTCAGGCACAGACACCTGGAATACTTGAAATCATTTCCTGCATGGGCAATTACTTTTGCAAAACATAGCCCAAGCATTATTTCTCAAGTGCTTGGTGGTTGCGGCACTAGCTAGGGCAGATGTAGGTGGAGAACAAGAAAGCTCAGGAACAAGAAAGCTCAGGAAGTTGCTCTATTCCTGGAAGACAGGACTGTGGAGTAGAAGGAAGAGCTTAACCCCTATCCTCCATTTCTTAGGCCAATGGCAAAAGACTCCTCAGAGCTAAAGGGGACTCCAGTGCAAAGGAAGTGTTTAAGCCACCCAAGCCACTACTGCTGTCCTTCCGATGTTGTTGGGCCATACTTTCCATCAGGCCTAGCTATCACATTCCTCTTGGTGGAACACTAAGAGTTGCAGTCGACGCACCTGTAGAGGGCCACACATCACCCACCCCAGAACCTTCTGGGCTGGCACTCCTTCCAATGGACCAAAGCACTTGGCTTGAGACCAAGCCCAGCAGAACAAACGAAGCAAGGAGGAGGGCCAGAGCTTTTTGGAAGAGGAGAACCTAACCATTCTGTTGTGCACCACCCAGAGAGATTTGGCTGTTGCTCAGTACAGAAATATGTACTATATGAAGAAGTGTTGTGGTCTCCCATCCTTTCCAAACCTGTTCATCAATAGAAGGATGCTCAGTCCAGTGTAGGGAAGCACCTTTGCCCAAGACACATGTCACAAGCCAGTAGATGACAAGGCCCCCAAGAGAGAACCAAGGATGGGTCTTCTTGCGGCTGCAGCCTTTCATACATGTGGGTCCTCACTCTGTATTCAGTCTTGTTAGAGATCATCAAGTTGATGCAGGGAAGAACAAAGTTCAGGTTATGTTGCATGCAATATTTAAGAGCAACACTTATATAATTATAGACTCTTAATGCCTGGCTGTCTCCTGCTCTGAGCAAGGTACACCACAGCCTCACAGGGAGAGAAATAAATAATGGACAATGCAAAGACCGGAAGCCGGCTAAGGGTCTTTTACGCCATTTGCCTAGTTACAATAAACATTTGAAAAGGAGAAGAAAAGAAAAGAAAATGAAAATGTAATTACATCTTGGCATGTACATGGAGTCAATGCCAAGGACTCGGAAAGTGCCTTCGATACAAGGCATTTCAAAGCTCTCAAATGGAAAATGCAACTTCCCTTAACAAATCATCCATCTGAGAGGTTTTTACTTTCACAATGAGCTGGTGCTTTTAAGAGGGGTGGGGGAGAGTAAGGGAACAAACAAATTTCAATGGTACTGCAAGAGATAAAACATTGTGGAATGGCTGGGTAATAATTAATGTCCCACAAACCAGGAATGCATTAAGCCTGAGCTCTAGTTCTTCAGCAGAGTTTTGCAGATACTGGGCAGCATGAGGAGGTGCTCTTTGGGGTTTCCCCAAAACCCTGGCTCTGACCCGCCCTGCTCCTTGGGAATGGACTGAAGCTTCTTCCTGCCATGGAAACCTGAGACCTCAAAGCAACTCCAGAACCCCCTCCCAGTGATTGCCTCTCTCCCTGCCTTGAAAAAAGGCAGGGGAATTCCGAGGGGTTGTGTTTGGCTAAAGTGAATTCTATCGCTTTGCTTGTTGTTGATTTAGCCTAATGAGAAAGAGGGACCATTCTTGAATGCAGGGTAGACTTGAACACTTGGAAGAAGACGTGATCCGGGAGAATGAAGAATGGGGATGGAAGCCAGATTAGAAGTTTATGGAGAAAGAACCTTGTTCTGTGGCAGAACACCTGCTTTGCACGTAGAAAATTCTATGTTCGGTCACTGGCATCTCTGGATAAAAGCTCAGGCAGCTACTGATAGGAATGTATGGGAAATTAATTCCAGTTTGATTTTCAACAAGGACCCAGTTCATACTTTCTAGCATCAAGCAGGGATCCAAGCATAATCTGTGGTCAAGGTCTCTACACTTCTGAGCTTGCACTCTGATTTGCCATGGCAACCCCACTCACATTGCCACCACAAAAAACAGTGCATTGAAAAATATGTGCTTTTTGAAAAAAGTTTATGAAAGAAAGACCCATTAATGAATGGGAGAAGCATTCATTCAAAACAAATGCATGGAATAAATGTGATTATTTGTGCAAAAAAGCTAAAAAAACAGAAACCAGAATGCCAGGACTTGGAGAAACCCCATCAGCTTGATTAATTAGGTGAGTTGCACATCTGTAGCTGCTGATCAGAGTCTTCTTCTGGAGTCCCCAGAGTGCTGCTGCCAGTCTGAGTAAGCAGTACTGGTAGCAGGCCTTATTCAATATAAGACCATTTAGATGAAGAAGAAAAGGATCGACAGAGAGGTGAACTGCACTTGTCTTAGTTCAGCAGAGGTGAGTGAATGATTTGGAATAACCAGTCAAACCCAGGCTCCTAAGGGAGTCGTGGCTTACTGTGCATTACAGATGCCATGTCAAATTTTCAATCTTTTTGACATTAATTTATACATTGCGGGCATATGCTGAATCACTCGATCCATTTCAGGACGCCCTGGAAAGACAAGATGACATACTGGCTAATACCTGCCTAATGCAAACAGTGGCTCATGTTATAATGCAGGACATCATTTGCAGGTGCAGAAAAGAAGGCTATAAGTTATATCAAGCCATATGTCTTGGCATGTCTTGCTGCTTAGCTCTGGATCTTTCCTTGCTGTCACCAACCATAAGCAACATTGACCCAAGCAGAGCTGATCCTGGCTGGTATTTCATGTTCCATGACTTGGGCTGCAGTCTCTGTCAGATGCTTTGAGGATGCAGTGTGGTTTTCTTCATGATGAGAAGCAGAAAGATTTTTCTGCCTCCTCAAGGATGCACTGATACATATGCATTTAGTTCAAAGATATCCGAGACTCCAAGGATCTAATTAAAAACTGGATGTATTAGGAATGTAGAGGAGGATGTCAGGAAGCAACAAAAGGCATCATCTGCATAATGAAGCTCCATAGTCCTCATTCTGCAAAGGGCTGTACAAGCTCAGTCCCTTTCATACCATGGCATGAAACAAGCAACATCTGAAATGCCAAGCGAGTGTTTCCTCTCTGCTGTCTTGTAAACAAGAACTGGATAGACAGAGGCCAAGCTTCACCTTCTAATATATTTGTAGCTCATGCTACCCCTTTACATCCAAAGTTTCCTGCTCACAGCTGTATCCACAGGGACTGCTTCACATGGGAGCATCACGAGTGTCTGAATCACAATTTGCAGAAGCAGCGGCGGCATGAATGTAGGAAAGTGGAACACTTTCAGATGAGATACTTCCATTCATAAATGTGGAGAGAAAACACATTTTAATGCTCTTCTTCTCCATCTCCATCTCCGTCTCCTCATTTGCTATCCAGTCAAAACTAAGTGCTGCCCCAAAGTCTCTTTGCTGTGCATGGGAATTCTGATTAGAAAGGATTGATCAAACAACTGGGATGGGAGGATGAGGAATTCCTCATAGGTTTTCATTCCTGTGTCCCACTCTTTTTGGCTCCACAGACTCAAACAGCAGCAAAGTACCCTAGCAAGAAATCTTTGGATGCAGATGTCAGGGGCAATATATTCAGACCAGTGGCCCATCCAGAAACGCAGGGTACTGATCACTTAATAGAGAAGTATACTGGGAAATTGTCACTTTTTTGCAGGGATTGGTTGTGTTGGGCAGGTGGAAACTGCATATTTCAAAGTGCTTGTGCTCATCCTTACACTGTATGTTCTGCTCTCATTAAGATGTGTATGTGTGCATTTTTCAAATGTACAGATGCCATTGAACACATTTTTGGTCTGCAAATCTGATAGAAAGCTTGGAAATGTATGGTCTTTGCATCTGAGTCCATCTGTGGTCTGTAAAGTGTTATCTGATCAAAGATAAACCAAACTGAATTTCTCATGCAACCCAAGTTCAAATATCAGTTCAAAGGATAATGGGCAAACTACCCCAGAACTGTAATCCAGAATTGCTATTTGTAATCAATTTGTAATCCAGAATTACAAATTAAGAGAAGTTTAACATGATTTTTCATTGCCTTTAACATTGTATCTCCTGGAAACTGGGCATGTATGATTTCCCCCTTGCAGTAATGTACATTTTGCTACTGGGGTGCAGAACTCCAGCGTTTTAGGTTTTAACATTCCGCTTGGTCTTTCATTGAAAGTAATACAGTGCTTATTGGGAGGTGTGTCTCTCTAATTGCCTTCCAAATGGGGACCCTTGTCCAATCACTCTGAAATCTTGCAGGAGTGATGCCTTGTCAGATGAGTCTAAACTTGGCAAATTCAATTTCATTTAGATATGAAATCTCAACATTCTCAGCCGAACAAGACAGGGTAGGTCCCCCATTGACAATAATGATTTCCAAATCCATTTCATCAATGTCCACCTGCCTAAGCACAACCGCTACCTCCAGAAAAGTGACAATTCCCATCCCACCCCGCACCCCAGTCATCTATATGCCCAGTTTCCTTGCAAGAAAGATGCTTTGTTGCTGGTTGAGTCTGTGGAACCAAAAGGAGTAGGCAGTAGGAATAAAAACCCAGGAGGAAATCCTCACCCTTCAAATTTGTGCCTAAGCAGAAATACTCCCCTTTTGATTGTGAATAGGGCTGAGTAAGTGCAGTCAATGCAATCAGTTCTGCAACTAAGCTGAGCTGCAGGGAATTGTTCAGATCACCCTGTCATTCTGTCGCTGGCAGGGCTTTGGTTTTGTGATTGTCAGTGTGCGCACCTTGGCGATCCTTTCTGTTCATTCAGCCTATGAGGCACAGTGGTTTAAAAGAGCCTTGAAAAAGTAAAGTGATAGACAGCGAAAAAGAGGACCATCCCCTTGTAGGATATCAAAGAGGGCTCCCAAGCAAGGTCCAAGCAAAGACGGAGAGGTTCAGAGGTTTCCTCCTAGTGTATCCTTTCAATAATAAATCCACAAATCAAAGAAATCCATAAATGTCTAGATTTCCATAAATCCATAAATCCTCTTGTCTGAAAACTCAAGAGTCAGAACATGCATTATTTTAAAGTAACTCATGATGCCGTTCCTTTGGTTTTACTCTAGAGCATCCACAGTGGTGCTGATGGTGTGGGGATATGAGGTGTGTTAATGCTGGTTACTATCCAGATCACTTCGGTCCCATGCTTGCATCGCACATTGTCAAATAGATAATCATTTGTTTTAATTAAATGCTGCTTCAAGGGGGAGTTCTGTCTCAAGACTGGATGGTTAGTTCAGATTTCATCTGCACAGTGCAAACCTAGACACAACTCGTTGGAAATAAACCCCACTGTGTTCAGTGAAAAGGATTCGCAGGAAAGTGAGTATAGGATTGCAGCCTTAATGCCATGTGGTTACACCCAGCACTTAGCATGAAAACTCCAAGCTTTTCTGTGGTCATCCAAAGCTTTTAAGGGAACCAGTGACAGATTTGGGACACTCAGGGTACAATAATCCTATCACGAAGACAATAAGCCCCTGAACTCAGAGGCTTTGAAATCCAATGCAGTGTGGGAGGAATGACCGGAGCAATCTTTCCCTCTCCATCTTCCTGGCTTGCATTGTCCTTCTAGTGAAAGCCTTTTCAAGAGGGAAGAAAGAGGGCTAGAGAAACCTCAGGGCAGCTTATATATTAGTCTCCCCTCCCCATTCCTCCCCACCACAGAAACATTGATCTTTATCCTTCTCCGAGGTTGCATTTCTGACCCAGGAGAGGCAGCTGGCAGTTTTTTTCTGTGCCAGCTGTGAGGGGAGGATGGATGGTCAGAGCTCCTTTGTGGAAATCAGGGGACAGTCTCTGACCTCAGATCTGGAAATGTGAAGTGCCCCCTGCCCCCTTAGTTGCTGTCTAAGGGCACAGGATTGCCCCCTTGATTATCAGTTCACATGACACCATGGAAGAGAAGAACAGTGCACAATACTTATTTTCATACAAGCCATTCAAATAACTGCAGCCATTCCAGACCCTGGAATCCATGCCTTTACATGTGGGGTGTGGAAGATAAACTCGGTGAAATAAAATGCAGGCCAATTTTATTCAGAGCAGTTTTCCAAGGGGATCATTTTCTCATCCATCCACTGCATGTGAAATCGAGAAAAGTCTTTGCGTTTCTTTGTCAAGATCACTTTGGCATTTCACATTCCCCTTCCAACTTCTTAAAACACAAACACAAACAAGAGCTCTCACTCGGGGATTTGAGACAGACATTTCCCATTCATGTTCAGAGGATCTGGACACTCCAGGAGGCTGTTTGGAAATCCAGGGAGCGAATTCCTGGCTTTATGCACTAACATCTAGGCTTTGAAAATCTCAGTCATATTGTCATAGGATGGCTGGTTATAGTTGCAAATGCCTATGGCACAATATAGGAATAAGGGTAAGGATTTGGTCAGCATTTTTAAGTGAACCAACTTCATCCACACTTCTTGGACTGAAAAGTAGATGGGATCCAGTCAAGCTTCATATTGTGGACACCTCCAAAGTCCACGAAGTAGTTCTTGACTTAACAATCGAGTCACGAATAGGACTTTTCTCCATTCTCCTTACCCCCACAGCCCTCCATGCTTCCCCAAATCTAGGGACAGGTCAAAAAGCGACTGTGCAGGTTACCTGGACTCTCTGAACATCATCTCACTGCTCACCTCAGGCCCACTTCCTGAATGGGAAACTTCTGCAACTCAAGCACTCATCAAGAAGGAGATCTGCATAAATGTCTCCAAGTGCATACACATCATCCCAAATATCCTAGATTGTATAAATCTCTTCCATTGGCTAAGGTGGGACTGATGCAGTGCACTGAGAAAATGTGTGCGCACTGAACTCAGAATCAGAAACAGGACAAATGCAAACATTTATTGGACAATTTTCAAATGATTTTCACATGCATGTGCTTTCAGTCATGTCCAGAGCTTTGAATGGTCACTTGTTTTGTGGGCAAAACTGAAATAAGAGCTAATGCATCCCTACACAAATGTTCTCTGGGATGGTAAGTCCAGCTCTCCAGAGCAGATTTTGAATATGGAGGAGAGGCTGTAGAAAGGGAGGAACTGCTCCTCTCAGTCCTGCTACTGAATCTGCTTCTATCTGTGGTTTGAAAAAAAATGTGATTTTTTTTTTAAAGTCATAAATGGATGTGGAATTTAGGAGAGGTTTAGCACTGAATACACGTGAAAGCAACAGTCTGCAAATGACCTCCATCCCTACATAAGCGAAGATGTAAGGATAATTCATGCCATTCCCTTAAGTCTCAGACTGATGTGCTAATCAGAACATCGGTCAGCCCATTTTCTTGCTTGCTTCTTGCTTGCTTGCCGTTCTCTATCTCTTTCTTTCTTTCTTTCTTTCTTTCTTTCTTTCTTTCTTTCTTTCTTCCATCCATCCATCCATCCATCCATCCATCCATCCATCCATTTTCTTCTACTTTTTTCGTTTGTATTCCTGCCCTCAAACACTGGGCAAAGGAGGAAGGTACATAGCAGTGTATCATGATAATAACCATTTTTTCTTTCCTTCCATTTAAAATTTTGCAATAAACAAACAATTAATGGACAAATGCATTTTCTGAGTTTTATTAAGATACTTGCAAAGAAGTACAGTTTGCATACAGTGGGGAAAAACTGGACAAAGTACAGCAAAAGCAAAACAGAAGCAATTTTGATGAAAAATTCAGAGAAAAGGTATATAGGTGCAAGAAAAGATGGATGGATGGATGGATGGATGGATGGATGGATGGATGGATGGAATATTGATGGAGGAGGCCATTTGTTCACTTTTCAGTGCAACTCTGAAAAAACTTTCAGGTATATGGCAACTGTTCTTCCCACTGCACAGTTTTCTATTTACTTTGCTGCCCTCCTGTGGCAACAGCCCATCTTCTGTACCCAATCATCATCCGCCAGAGTCTGGGCCCCCTCAGTCACCTTCCCACCCCCACCGATTTTCAAGTGAAAGGCTGTTTTCAGAGAACTTCAACTTCAGGCATTGTTTTGATACATTGCTAGAGTGATTTTGATTTATCTAGAATACAGGACAGGGTTGGTGCGACCCAGCTGGAAAGAAAGTAGGCTCACCCCCATTTTATTAAAGTGGGGAGATGCCTACACCATGTTTACAGAACCATCTACTGAAAGTTCGAGCTAGTTTTTACAGAAACTGTTATTCAATATGATTAGAGAGGTTGTCGATGGCATACATATGGAAAGTGGTGCATATTTGTAAAAATCTTGTTATGCCGTTCTATTCTCATCTGGCAGATACATGCTGGTAGTTGTTGACCATTGTTTCTGAGGCCTTTCTTGCAAAGTTGGTCAGTCCCCTCCTTTGTGCAGGTCTGTTTGCTTTTTCACCACAAGTCACTGCGCCATAATCCTGTGATTTCTTCTAAATGAACAAATCTTCTTATCTCCACAGGCATTCGATGAGTGCTTGGGCCTGCTAAATCAGAAGTTACTATAGCTGGACCCTGACACACACTGGATACACAACAGGTCTTTGGTGCCAAGGCTCCCTTGGTGAGAAATCAGATGAGTCCTCCACCGATACATTTCTGTTGTATCCTAAATACAGAGGCAGTCTTCTTAGTCCAGTCTTATCTCCTGCAATAGATGAGGATGGTCTAAGGACTCGGGCAGAAGCTTTTCTACAGATGCTTTCAAGAGAAGACGTCAGAGAATTAAACCTGACCCCTCTACAAGCAAGGCATTAAGCGATGCAAAACAACCATTTTTAAAATACAAAGCAAATAAGTGAAAAAGCTAAATAGAGAGTGAATTATCCAATTTAAGAGATGTAAGTGTCTTGCTATTGGCTTCACATGGGACACTGGCTATTAATTTTATTTTATTTTATTTTTCTATTTTTTATTTTTATAAAAGTCTATAGTTTTCACCAGCTCCATTACATGTGGCTCTCAGCAGGAGTAATGGATCCATAATTACCATAATTCTCCGAATGGGGCTGGCAGTCCCATTTCAGTTCTTCTGCAGCCACTTAATGCAATATCAGGTTTCCTGTAGAAGATCACATTTTGGTCCTTTTTGACAAAACCCTTACAAAAGAGAGATTATGTTCAGGAAAAAGGAGGGCATCTGAATAATTCAACAGCTACATATAGGCCTATAAAAAATTAAAGGGACAATAGTGTTCTATAGGGAATTTCACAAAGCTGCTGCCTTCCCATTGACCTCCTACTGTACTTATGCTGCGTGTTGTTTCAGATGAATGGCTGTAGACAAAGAAGTCGCAAGATGGTGGTGGAGTGGCCAGTTGCAGTAGAAAAGGAAAAGAGAAACTTCAGTAAACATCTGTGAATAATCACTTCGTAATCATAGGGAACGTCACTTTATTAAATGCATAGATCATCGCAATGGGCTTTTTCCCAGTTTTGGAGGGACATATTCATTTGATTTCATAAAAAAGCAATTATTGCAAAAAGAAATCCAAAGAGAATGGGATTTTGGAGAAATTCTCGAGGGTTAGGGTCAGGGTCCTTGTGCTTACCTAAGTTATGGCATGGCTGAACCTAGGAAAGGTTCAAAGGAAGGTGTCGGAGATGATCTGGGGGTTGCAAATGAAGCCCTGTGAGACAAGATTGAAAGAACAGGGCATGCTTAGCTTTAAGAAGAGAAGGGTGAGGGGAGATATGAAAGCACTCTTAAAATACTTGAAAGACTCAAAAGGGTTCAAGATCTCTTTTCCATCATCCCAAAGTGCAGGACATGGAATAACAGGCTTAAGTTACAGGAAGCCAGGTTCTGGCTGGACATCAGGAAGAACTTCCTGACTTTTAAAGTAGCATGCACTTTAAAACCAATGACCTAGGAAGGTCAACACTGGACACGTTCAAGATACAGCTGGACAACCATCTCCTGGGGATGCTTTAGCTTAGAGGCCTGCATTGAGCAGGGGGTTGAGCTGGATGGCCTTAGTGGCCCTTTCAAATTCTACTATTATGTGATTTTTAGTGTATGTCATTCCTCTGGCAGTTGGTAGCCTTGTTGGCTTCCTGCACTTCCATGCACACTCAAGGGAAGACATCACAGTATGGTTCCTTTCCAGATCAGAAAACACAGCATGAAAATTGAAAGAAACACGCTCACACAGTAAGTTCATCCATCTTCTAGTGATTAGGTAAGGTTGAAATTGCCAGCAAAATTAATTCCAAATCAATTATATCCCTTCGAATGAGTCAGAACAATAGATTCTCTCGAGAGAAGAGAACTTCCTGCAATGTAGAGGTCAGATTTTGTCACGGCACTAGTTCCACCTCTTTTCTGAAGGTGGAACCCTTATACCACCATAGGGCTTTCAGGGGACTAGTGGTTATACACACCTGCATGAAAGACAAGATGTAGCCCCCAAACACACCTCTGTAATGTCACCTCTGCAAGGTTCACTAGCTCCGGACAATAGCATCAGTGGGTGGGCCAAGGGTCAGCCAATTCCCCTGAGCAGCCATTAAGAAAAGAGATCTGAAAGAGCCTAAAGCTACTACAGCTTGTAAGCATTTATTCATTTCTATAGAATTGCCCATTCCTACCCATGAAATGGCCAAAAAAAGGACAGAATCCAGTACTGCCAGCTTGCAGGGGGACCCAGTGGTGGTCCAACAGGCAGCTTGTCTTTCTAAAGCAATTCCTTTCTAAAGCAATTGAACGTGAACTGAAATATTTGTTTCTGGAATGGAATGGGTGAGTGGGGCTAGCAGAGGGGATATCTTCTGACTCTGCAGGGACGAGAGACCTATAAAGGATCATGCTCTCCGAAATCCTCTGAATATGCCAAATCTCTGTTCAGCAATCTCCTGTTCTTGTTTGATATAGCTCTTTCAGCTCATTCAAACAAAAAAGTTGGATATTTTTCAAAAGTTGTGCATTATGAGAAAGCGAAACATTTTACAAGCGCACGTTTTGGAAATGGAAAACAGGATTGGGAATTCGTGAACTCTTCAGAGCACATGGACCTGGGTTTGCGAACATAAATGGGGCGTTTCTGAATTGTTTGTGAAATGAATTGAAATCCTCACCTGTCCTGTTGCGATCATGTTTTAACATTTGGCTTCAATCAGAAGGGGAGATAGAAAGTGTATAATTAAGTATTAAAAAGCCACATCATTGCTAAAATGGGGGTGCCTGGAAAGTTGATTTGGTTGTTTATGGTTAATGTTTTAGTGCTATGGCACTGTACTACTCTTATTTAAGCAGTAGTTAGGAATACTACTTAGTAGTTAAGCAGTAGTTATTTACTGCCCACATGCAGTCCATATAGTGTGTGTGTGTGTGTGTAACACCCCTCCGTGCACACACACACACTTAACACAGACACACTTAACACAGACGTTAAGAGAAAAGCCATGAAACAATCACAGAGGGTCTGATCCAGATGGCTACATTTAAAAATTGAGCCACTTGTTCTGAAATTGAAATATTAGGACCCTCAGGTCAAATAATGAGCAAGAGCTCTAAAGGTCCATCCAGGAAATGATTGTGTGATGGGTAAATCAAAGTTGCTCTAACCCCACGATAAAAAGTACAATGGAAGATGACATGCTGGACAGGTTTTATGGCCTCAATGTTACATGCACAATATCTGTGATGAACTGGCATCGTATCATATCTACCATCTAGAAGACTAGAGGTTAGAACGTTGCATTGAGGCAAAGAAAAAGCTCTCCTATATTTGGGGATAGATAACCAATTTAAATCCCATTTTAAAAGTTTGAGACTGTCAGATCCAGTGACCGGAGGAGGGTGAGGGTGGACCCCGTGCCTCTGTAGCAATCTAGCAGTCTTTATTTTTCACCCCTTTATTAGTTGACAGTAGATTTGCTTATCTTAGATAACAAGTAGGAAGGAAAGATTCCCACTGAACATCTTTCTGCACTACTTTCCTCGTCCATACAGACTTGCAGGAGTCAGTGATCAACCAAAGAAATTAACAAAGCAGCCAAACATGGATGGAATAAAAGCAAGCCAAACAGTTTAAAGATTTAAGCCTAGCTTCCAAAGTAACAGCAGCTCTAACAACACACCTTGCCACAAAACATATAGTTTTAAGAAAGGCACTACACAACTTTGAAATAATTTTTAGAATATGGAAATCAAAATAGATGCTCCAAAGAGGATTTGGGAGACAATTTTGTCCTTACAGCCATGGATGATGCTTTAGTTTTTAGCTAGAAAAATAATTAACCTTCTAGAAAATATGTGTTATTTCTAAAATCAGCTTGCCTGATGCAATGCCCTCCAGATGTCTTGGAGTGCAATCCATCATCCCCAGCAAGTATGGCCAATGGGCAGGAATCCTGGGCTCAAAACATCTTTTGGCCACCCAGTTCAAAAAAGGCTGATCTAAAAGCAAACTTCTAAATGTTGCCTCCCACACACAAACTCTAAAAATTTGGTTTCCTTTTTGAAAGAAATGTCTTTTCTAGAAATTGAATGAGAAGGGTCAAAATATGTGGGATATATTTTTGGCACAACACAAAACACAAATCTTGGAGTTCTCCCAAGCCTAATGAAACCTTCCTCTCGCCCATAATTGCAATTATTTGACTAAAGACCAACCACAGAGTGCACTGTCCGTACAGTCAAACAAGACCTGCAACAAAATATTTCATTGTGGGGCACTCCCATTCATTATTCCTATTCCAGTCAGCCATGCAAGCATAATACTACATTTTCCCTCACAAAAAGGATTTCAGTTTTCCTTTTCAGCTGTCCGCATTCTATGGACAGCATTCGATGGACATTGAGCATCTTTAACAGATATGTACAGCATGAGGAATCCGATAAGGGGAAGAAAAGCTGACGACTCTTCTCAGCAAAGCCCTAGAGATTCCATCCTGTCAACCTTGTTCTGGATCCAATCTGCGGCATTCTGTTTCCAAAATGTAACATGTCTGGCAGAATTGAAACAAAAAGGCTGGGGAAGTTTGCCCAAAATTCTGGTCTCCATTCTGCAACTTGCACACATTTGTGCAAACTACAGAGCCGAGGCTCACATTTTGTAGCTACCTGAACTTAACTGTCAGAAAGTTGAAGGTGGTCAAAGGACAATGTATGTCTGCAGTGTGAGGACGATGCCTCCATGCCTCTCATGGTAAATTCTGTAACAAGAGAAACAAGAACAAAATTGGCCACAATTTGTGGAAATGTGCTAGAGACATGCATTTCTTAGCTCCAAATCTGAACAAATATTTTTAGCAATTTTGCAGCAACTGCAAATATCACCGCCCGAACCCAGTCTCAGCCTTCTTTTAGCCATCAAGCTCAAAATGTTTCCAAACTCCATCCATCTCAAATGGAATGCATTTTCCAGTGTTGCCCCTCCCTACACTATAGGCATGACTGGGCTGTTTGCAGCTTCCCACCACCTCACATTGAGCTTTGCTTTGCTTCGCTTTGCTTTGCTTCACTTGCTGTTTTTCACTGGTGCAGTTTTTGGTGTCCCCTGGCAAGTCTGATCTGTCTCTTTCTTGTGCTTGGCTGGTGCCATGTTGGCTACAGCAGTACCAGCACTTGACTCTGAACTTTGGAGAGAAAAGTAAAATATATAGGGCCATGACGAGGTAACAGGAATCACAATGGCCATCCTCTAAACTCAAAGTCTTATCTCTTTACTGTAATTCAGTAATGCACCCAATTCAAGAAGCAATAAGTTCCAAAACCTTTCTAAGTCTCTCTCTCTCTCTCTCTGCCATATATTCAACATTTCCAACTGCTTTCAAGTCTGGGATACCATTAAATCCTTGGTTTAGGATCTTTTGCTGGTGGTACTATCGATATACCCAATCAAACTATGCCTTTGCTGGTGAAACGACTCTTTTGAGATAGGGTCATTAGTCTTAGAGTGGAAACTACGCACAGTAGAACCAAGATACATTATATAATTACACTGTTAAATGATCTAACAAGTTTTTCTGCTGCCTAAATGGAAAACTGTTTAAGAAGGCCCTTCTAACCCACTCTGAGCATGCTAAGGGAGAAGAAGGATGTATAATGAATTAATTAAAAGAAACATCCTGGAAAAATGGATGTGAGAATACGGGCATTTTACCATCAGCTATGTTCATAATTAATTTGTAAAAAGTGTTCTTTCACTTGCAGTACAGCTGTCGTGGGAATGTACTGTGAACTTATGCGTCAAAGAAAATAATTAATTTGTCATTATTGACCAAGATGAAAACTCCAGAACCTGAGGTTAAATGTTCATCATTTCTTCATTCATATCTTGTAATTTTTTAGCCAGTGCATCAGATTGCACAAGGTAAATCAAATATTTAAGGCCTTAATTTATGCTGACAATAAATAGCTAGTAAAGTTACTAAAGGTGTCCACATCAACTTGGGTGTTTAATCACTCACAAAAGATTGTTAATTTGATGTCATTAACATGATCTCTCCTCTAAATATTTTATCTTTGTGATGTCTCCAGGGAATTTAGGAGGTTTTTAAAGATATCTGTAGACATATAATTCCCTTCCAACACTTTGAGATCCCCCAAATATGCTTGCTGGGAGGGAATAGTCTTTAGTGATGGAAGGCAAATTCACATAGAGGCACTCAGAGGTGCCAGTAAGAAAGAAGAGGAAAAAATGTAGGCAAAGAAATGGTACATTGTGCTGGAATACTGCTGATAAACAGTATTATAATAAACATAATACTGCTGATAAACAGGTTTTCTCTGTGAGATACATCAGAGAAATTTATATGAGATAGACTTGGAAACATAATTCAGGAGCAAATTAAAGCCAGACTCAAATCTGTGGTTAACATTCTGAAGCTCCCAAAGTCTCCTCCAACTAGAGAGAATGCTTTAAAAGGAAAGGGTGTTAGATCTAGGTTGCTGAGCCATGTTTAAGGTAGAACAGACTTCTCCAGATGTGGAACTTCCAGGTGTGTGTGGCTGCAGCTCCTTTCCTGCATTCCTGAGTTGGCATGGATTCTCCCAATCACTATTAACCCTGCTCTAGCACTCTTTCAATTCCAGGACTGGTAATGGGGTACGTAGCAAGGCAAAATGGCACAACTTAGAAGGGTGGTTTGACCCAGAGGCTCTTTGTGGCTGACCTCAGTTTAGTGTGTGAATTCTGCGGGTTAAATCATCTCTATCAAACCAATTACAACTTGCAACAGCATTTAATGCATGTTGCGGAAGGTAAAGATAATATTGGACTTAGTAGGTTGTGTTGACACTAGCATTTGTTAAAGCGAGCAAACAAAAAATGTGTCTTCGTTTCACATGCCCTCAGATGTGTCTGCAAAACTGGTAAAGAAATGGAAAGGCCTTTAATTGGAAGTGGTGAAGTTCACTATGTGCAGAGCAGTGGTAATAAATATTCCCTTCCCTCAAGGGCTGTAAAAGCAGCGAGAGGGTTTTCTATGACTAGATACTTTACTTTTTAGAAGCTAATACATCTAAGCTTCATTCTGTGTTCACGGAACGAGTGCAGCATGAACAACAGACTTTTGATGACTTTCTTTCCTTAGGACTTTTTGTTCCTGCTTCAACAAAAATGGGCTCTTTTAAACCAACCAACCAACCAAGAAACCAAGCAACCAAAACCATAAATAAATAAACCACTGCTTGCACTGGGTGTAGTTTCACAGATTTTAATACTGTTCATAAATAGGGGGAAAAGGATTAAAACCATTCTTGACTTCCTGTGCAGGATTCTGTGCTCCAGAAGATGAGAAGCAAAACTGGCTATTGCCTTTTTTTTCTGTCAAACTCTTTGTTAATTTATTACATTTGTATCCTACCCTTCTTTGTCCCAGGGTGGTCCTTCCCTGCTCACACTCCTAGACATCTCTGAACATCTGGGAGTTGTAAGAACCCCTATTCCTTATATTTCTGGGCCTGTCTTTAGCCCAGGAGCTCAAAGTGGCACATGCAGGTCTCCTTGCCCCATTTCGGTTCTTACAACAAACTTTTAGGCAGGTCAGAGTGCGAGAGAGTGACTTACCCAAGACTAGTTAATCAGTAAAACTCAAGCTCACCAAAGTTCTGTGAATTCTACCTCAAGGTTGCTTCCAACTCATGTCTGTATCTGACTGCAAGCGTTATTTCTCTTTTGCATGAAAATCCATGCAGGGTTTTCTGCACATTTTTCAAATGCATCATCAGCATCTCACATTCAAAATGCATTCTTCGCACATGGATTAAAACATAATTTTGCACATTTTTAGATGGTACAATTTTTCATGCACACCTTTCAAACATGCACACAGAGTTGATCATTTTTGTTTTGATGCATAAATCACAGTGCAAACCTGGGAATCTACAGACTGTAGCCACAGCTTGTCGGAATGGGCAAACTGAATAAACCCAGAAAACAATGAACTGAAATTGATTTATCGTGCATTTCTACCCAAGAGAGTGTGTTTGAGTGCAGTGCTCTTTCTGGTATCTTGTGTCATCTTGTTTTCACTTTTTTCTGAAGTTCATTCAAATGAACTAAATGAACTAACTTTGTGTTAGGAGAGCGGGCAATGCTGAGGCAGGATAAAACTTTCAATATAAGTAATCAGCTTGGCAGAATTCCCGCACCAGAAATATATTGGGCCTGCCATTTGACCCCTCCCTCCAATATTATAATGTCCATTTTCTGAGGTTTCCCGCAACGTGTGTGTTCTATACAAGGGTCATCTCTATTTCATTGTATTGAATTGTTTAATTGGGGCCTTGACCTTTTGAGTCATCACTTGGCTGGCACTCTCTTTAATTTCATTGAACCCCTTAAAGGTCAGACTCTTTTGAGTTTATTACAGTCTTTAGCGTTGTGTGCACAAGCTGTCTCAAGCAGAGGTTCACCATCCAACTATTTTACTCCCAGAATTGTATCATATTACTGAAGTATAGACAATTGAAAAAAAAGAGATAGCTTTGATATACAAAAAAGAAGTTCTAGCCTGTGGGTATTCTTTACCTCTTGACAGTCAAGCACAGAGTAGATTAATTGCCAGTAATGAGATATTATTCCCATTCTGTGGCTTAGGACTTTTTTTATCTCTTTCTTTTCTTGAACAATGTTATGACATTTGGAGTAAAAAGTTCATCGTTCGGTTAAGTGTTGCAAATGCATAATGGTGCTTAGTGGTATGCAAGCTAAAATCTAGCAAGAACCCTTTGACCCTAAAAGTGATTTCAAAATACCTTGTACATCAATTACCCCTCTCCCCCCGCTTGGAAGACATGATTCAGAGACTTCACGAGCCACAGAGGGCTAAACTAGATTTCACAAGGGAAAATGGTGCATAACCCTCACCACTCATGCTCAGAAAATGTGGCTAAGTCTTATTAAATCCTTCTAGCGCCTTCCAGAAGGGTAAAATTGATGGTTTAACTATGGAAAGGATTACCTGTGCCACTTCTATATAGTTCTTCCTGTCCTTGTAGTTCCTATTTTGTCCATTAACATGGGATTGAAGCCATCCACAGAAGACCTATTTGTCTCTTAGCATAGAATTTCACAGACACTGTTAGTTTATTTCCCAGTAGGGATGCGTGAGAGATCTGTTTTGGGTCCACTCAATCCCCCAATTTCAGCTTCCCAGGCTTGCCAGGAATTGAGCCACATGCACCACAGTGTCTTTCCTCGATGTCCACCATGGCCACCGAAAATGGCGGCTAGGGAAGGTTGGCAGTTCCACAACTGGGGTCCATGAGAATTTACAGACTTCCTCTTGCTCAGCTCACTTTGCAGATGGATTCTGAAAGGCTTCATCTGAACCATCGTCCCCATGTTGTGGTTTTCCATTCAGAGAAGGGACTTAAATATAGTGGAAGCTCTTGTGGCGGTGGATGAAATTTATGGTCAGCACCATCTTCCGTACAGTTCTAAAGCCTCATTGAAGCCCCAGAGTGGGCTAAGGGCAGGGGAGGCACACAGTTTTACAGGGGGAATGGGCAAAAAAATGACTCTCCACTTCTACCAGTGGGAGCACCTCATGAGCAGAGATCTAGCTGTGAGAACTTCAGATCCAAGCCATTTAATTCAGTAGGACTTCCTTCTAATTGAATATGCATGTCACTGGGCTGCATGTCTCATTAAATTCAATTAGCCAACATTCATAAATAGTTTATAGTAAATCACACATTTCAAAGTGATAAATGTGAAATTCCAGTATATGTGCATGTGCTTGTTCGTGTGTCTGTGTGTTGTGCATTGGATGATTAAAAAAGAATAGGAGCAGTTATTACAAAGGGAGCCCCAGGGAAGTTTCTGCTTCAGTCAATTATTAAGCAGAATTAATTACAATTTTGCAACAAGAATTTTAAGAATTTTCATATCAGACAGAAAGAAAATTAAACCATTAAGATGAGTCGTTTTAGCTTTCTCTCCATGTGCCCAGTTAATTGTTTTATTTTGATGGTCTCTTATGATTTTTTTTCCTTTGTCAGAAAGGGTTTAAAATGCATGGATGGCATCCCTTAGCATAGATGGCAAATCTGTCTCTTATATCTTGTAATGTATGCAGCGACAACAGGAATCAAACGTCTAGTGTCTAAAAGCCAAGGTTATGCAAGCAGACATCCACTTCTTCAGCTGGAGTTCTCTTTGTTTGCCTCCTTCCACAGGCCTGTGCCTGACCCCAGATCTGTTGTAGGGGGACCCCAACATCTTCTGCAAAGTGCAGGGGAAATTCAATCCCCCAGCTGTGTCCATTTCACTGTATGCCACCACTTATGTCCGAGAGTCTGGCTGGGCAGTCCATCAAACTCTTTGCGCCTGTGGAACACCTACCACCTCTGGCCAGTTTATTGACAGAATGTTAAATGAAGGCTCAACAGCAGTAGAAAAATAAATATCAAAATAGAAACATACTGTCATCTCATGGTAGCATGGAAGGGAGTGTTGCAGAAGGGAATTCCGCACCAATCCTCCATACTTTATGTAAGCTGGTTGAGAGGAAGTGCAGTGGCTGAAGCAGGAAGTCAGCAGTGCTGCATTCAACCTGTGGGTCTAAGGGAACTTTTCAAGGCAAGTCCCTCTGCAACTGACTGGCAAAAGGAATCCCTGGATATAAATTCAACAGACCTGGGTTAGCCAGACTCTTGTTTGATTTTCCCTTTACTTTGGTCACCAGAGCTGCATCTTAGTCCCAGCTGAGTACAGATCACAAAGTACAGGTGCAGGCCATTTAAAGAAAGTAATTAGGCTAAAATAAATGACAGAAACCTAGTTACACATCACTAATGAGGATTAGAACCCACACTATCTTGTCCCTCTTTCTATCGCATCTTTATTCTTATACTTCATCTATCTTGTTTGTTGTAAGTACTCCTGGTAAATTCTCTTTGACCGTACTGAGAATCTGGAAAGCCCATCCTAATTTAAAATAGAAACATTTTCCTTTCTAAAACAAGTCTTTCTAGCCATTAAAATACTAGTCATTTTGGAATACATTTTCTGTAACTGGTATTTAACACTTCTTCTTTCACCTGCATTGATAGCATTAAACCTGGTCATATTTTTAAGAGACATAATGAAGCATGTATCTCCTTCCCTTTCATAGCTGACTAGATATTATTTGCCTTTCTTGACTGCAGAACTGCTATAAAAAACCTTGTTCGGCAAATGGAAAGTGTATTGAATTTCTCCGATGTGCTTTTCAGTATTATGAAAACAAATCCATCAGATTTGCCCGGGAATATTCATTTTGCATCCAGGAGGATAGGCTTTTCCTTTCTCATATAAAGTGTTCGTATTGCTAGGTCATCAGTCACATTACAGGTAAACTTAACTGCCTTCCATACCCACCAAGTTGCATTCAGATGTCACTATTCTTGGACTAATTTACATCTTGCTGACTTCAGTGGGTCTACTCCAAGTATGAAGAGATCTATCTTACATCCAAAAGAAATGCATCCAGAGTCCTCCCATGCAAAAAATGTGAGGTTGATCATGCCCAGTATGGGTGACCTTTCAACTGTGTTCTATACAGACTCCTATTTTATAATAAATAATGAAACAGTCAAGTCCAGAAATATATATGCAGACAGAAACATGGATGAGGAACCAGGCACGAATGACGTTCAGCTGGAAGGCCACATTCCTAGTCCCCACTAAATAAGTAGTGATGCCACAGATCAGCTATTCAGGAAGATCCGGATTTCACCAGTGCACTTCCCCCAATTTCATCTTGTCTCCGGTTAGGACAGTTGAGAAGCTGCTGCCAAACTGTCTGACTGGGATGCATACGTAGCAGGTAAGGGAATTCTTTCTTTCGTCTCCAGTTTCTTAAAGTGCTCTGTGCAAGCAGTTTGCACAAAACAATTCACCATTTAGCGTTGTTTCAGGAGGAGAGTATATCTTTTGTTATTACCAGCGTAATGTATTGAGTCTATGGAAAACTGAGCATGGGGTTTGGAGAAAAGGGACTTGAAGATGAGGTACAGCATGAATGACAGACCTGTGATTTTTCTGTCCTGCTTGTTAATATCCTTGTTGTTCAGGACCACGATCCTGCCCTGCTGGGGTCACCAATTCAGTTTTGCGAAAATCAATCTTTTATTAAAGAACTAAGCACAAATTAGGCATCTGATGAAGATCTGGTCCCAGAAAACTATTTAAAGGGGATATTGACCACCTTTGTAATTTATTCAGTTACATGAACAAAACCTGAAAAAAAAACAAACAAACCACTTTCTATGTACAAAAAATGCTGGGTTTCATTTGTTATCCTCTAAATCCTTCACTATTAATTCTATAAATTCGCCTCAGGCAGGCAAGCTTAATGTGTGAAAATATTTTGCAGCTCTTTGGACAATACATGGAAATGCCAGTGCAGCCTATCGTGATGAGTAAAGGTACTATTCCCACTCAGCCACCCATGTTGGGACTGCCCAGCCAAGTCTGCTCATATGGAGGGGTGTGTGGGGAATCCACCTGGGGGACAATCTGTCAGATTTCCTGGGCTCCCCTCCCTGGACTCCAGTCGGCTTTGTGGTAGCCGACAGTCCAAGTTCCTGGCAAGTGTGCCCAGCATGCGAATCCTGTCCCATGTGCTATGAACTGTGAGTGCTCCTGGCACCGAAGAAAGGTGATGATGGGGCATGTGGCCACGAGGAACTTGCAAGCAGCTTCCCTCTTCTGTCCCCGCCGCAGCCACCTTTTGGGCCACAGGAGAGAGTTGCCAGTTGCACAACAGGGACTTTGAAAGTGTTCACAGACTTCCTCTCCGCTGAGCTTGCTTTGGAAGGCTTGGCCAGAACAAGAGGAAGCTCATGAGTGCTTGGAAGGACAGATGCGACAGGGTTTCTTTCATAGGGACACAACATTTGTCAGCCAAAAGCACACGATCAGGTCCCTCATTTATATCTGGGAACCGAACGTGTAAGTTTTGTTGACACAGGTGGTATTTCTCTCATGTAAACGTTCATATTCAAATAGGTATCTATTAGACTTATATCCCACCGTTTTTTCTCACATCATTCTCCTCCTGCTGCTCTCAAGCTTATCCCCGCAACAACAACCCTGTGAGGTAGGTTGGGCTGAGAGGCTGTGATTGGCCCAAAGATGCCCAGCTGGTTGAATGGGAACTAGAACCCAGGCTGAACCCAGGCTAGGACTAGCCTAGCCTGATTCCCAGTTCTGCTAACCACTCCACCACAGTTGCTATTAGTAGTAGTATAGTACTGTAATATAGCATATATCGTATACTATATACTATATATAGTGAGGAAGGTGACTGGCTCCACATGGCAGCTTGGAGTGGCCCACTCAGACATCCAGACGGGCTCATCTGAGTATTAACATAAGCTTGAACTTGCAGGTTGTTTTACAAAACCTGCTACATAAGGATGGTAAACTTTGTGTAATAGTCAGGCTTGGTCTGTACATGAAGTTTAATTATGTGGGAAGGATAATAAAAAGGGGATAGGGAATTGGTTTAAAATGAGTTGCCATCAATGATTAGTTTATGATCTGTGAAGTGACAAATTGAAAAAATAGGACTTAAGAAACTGCAAGATCTTATGGTAGTTATATGAGAGAAAATGATTACAAACTAATTTACGGGTGGTATCTGAACCCATAATGTCGATCCTGGTATTCCTCAGTGACTTAGGAGTAGAAAGGATTGTATTACAGTAGCTCTGCTCCTACCTGCCTCAAGGTTTCTTTTGCCTTCCTGGTTTGTCTTCCTGTTTCCATCCCTTGGTTTGTCATGAATGCCTCCTGATGTATTGAATTATCTAGATCCACTCCAGTCTTGTCCTGCTACATAATCCCAGTTCTGGACTTCAGCCTGCTGTGCGACCACAACTTGAACCTTGCTATTGGACTTTGGACGCTGTCTTGCCTCAAATTCTTTTGCCCTGGTCTTTGTGCCTCTGTCTTGTCTCCTGAGACGCACATCCTGGCCCCTGATGCAGCAGGTAGATTGGCAGTGCCCCTCAAAGCTGTCACTGGAGACTGTGGTGGTCTCAGTACAAGGATTAATTGCGGGCAGTTATTGCTAGTAAACCAGCTATGGAATTCCTGGGCAAGGATAACTTGGCAACACTCACCCATGCTCTGATAACTTCCAGGTTGGGCTACTGTCAATCCTTTCTACATGGGCCTTTCTTTCAAGATGGTTTGGAAACTTCAGCTGGTCCAGAATGATGCTGCCTATGCATTGACAGGTTGGTGAGATGTGAGGATACCACACCAATTTTGAAATGTCTGTATTAACTGCCCCAAGTTAATACAGACATCTACCAGGCCCCAAGTAAAGGTGTTGGTGCCTTCCCCAGTTCTGACTAGCCTAGGATATAAGATCAGATGGAGAGGTTTTGCTTGTAGTGCCCTTGAATAATGGTCTTTTTGGTGGTAGAACCCCGAAATATAGCCAAGATTTCAATGTTCTCCATGCAGACACCTTTTAGGCACCAATTAAAGTCGAATTTGCTTTTGCAGGCTTTTAAGATATAGCCAACTGTTCTATCTTGATGGTTTCACTTTATTATATATTGGCAATTTTATATACATTGCTAGCCATCCTGGGATCTGTGTCAGGAAGGGCAGGATATAAATCAAATACATAGCTATTGGATAAGTGGGATTACTATGCAGCTACACCCTACATCATGTCTTATTTTCTTTATAATATGCCTTCAAAAAAGATCACACACTTCTCGGTGAGTTTTTTTTTCCCTTCCTGCTCTTCAGTTGCTTTTGCTGGCTAGCCATGGAAAGAAAGCAGGTAGTAAATTCTATTTGCGACATCAGTGACTTTGACTGGAGAGAACTCACCAAATATCCTAAGAAGTGTTCAAGGAAATATGCCTGGATCTCTTTATGTGATTGCATTTGAACTCAGGCAGGTATCAGATACAAGAGAAGGAAAAGCAGAAGTAAAGATAAACTTTACAGGCTTTGTGTTATTAAACTGGAGATTATTTTTAGGTGGGCTTCTTTGCCTCCTCAGGAACCTATGTTTTGCAGATTTGCTTAGCTGACAGAGCTGTGTGACAAGGGATGCATGCAGAAAGCGTTTTCTGTATAGCCTTTTCCAGATGCTAATATTGGAGGAGAAGCATTAATCCTAACTGCGTTGGCTGAGTGAAACGCCCTCTCCCTCTCCCTCCGTCTCCCTGTGTGTGTGTGTGTGAGAGGGGGGCGGTATCTCCCAGTAAACCAACCTCATGAGCATGCATGCATGCCTGGTTCATGACTCACCTCTTAGTACTGTATTCACTCTGCCAAAATATTGCCCACCTCTGCTACACACAATGACCTGGTACTAAGGCCCATTGAACTCAATGGGGCTTATTTCTACGCAAAATTTATAGGATTGACTTGTTAAAGAAAAGTTTGCTTTTAACACATTGAATCAATAATACATAGACTTCAGTGCCTACTTAAATGAATTTCTTCCTTCCCAAACAACTTGGTTTCCATTTATCTCTTTTATTCGTCCATTATGCTTTTAAGTGTATTCTGCTATTTTTCCTAATGTGTTGCTTTTGGTAAACAAATTTAATAATTAAAGAGGCAAGAAACTGCATGTATTTTTTGTTTTTTTGTTTTAAAAGAGAGGGTGAGCTTATCCCTTTTATTGGAAACCTTAAAACTCCTGGGAGTAGAGCTAGTTAAATTGCTTAAATAAAGATGAGGTGAGGTGGAGAAAAAAGCTGCATGTGCAAGTGTGTAGAAAATGCAGGCATTATCCACTTTGCCGAGTCTGCTTGCAAGGCATCTTGTACAGACTGAAGCCCAATTCATACACTTACTGGGCTGACTAATCTTTTAATTTCTAGGTCGATGAGCATGAACATGCCTCCCGCCATGCTTCTAACAAGTGTAACAACCACACTAGCATGTGCCCAATTTGCACAGCTTTTCCTCACTGTATTTGTCCGGCGATGCCCATCACTACTAATCAGGTTTCCAGGGGGAGCAGCTGCCTGACACGGAGAACAACCGCTGTGCTGGAGTAGGCACAACGGATCAGAGGCAGATGGCCCAGTGGGAGAATGCAGGCCGTGGGAAGTGACGGCATTTCAGGGAAGGACTGGCACACATGGAGAAGCTCTGCCCGACTCTGTGGAGATTCACAACGTCAGGGGAAAGTCCTGGCCCTCAGGAACTTCTGAAGTTCTGCCCATGTAGTGGTGCTGCACGTAAGGGTGAAGATTCAACCTATACATGCAAACACCCTGTGTAGCCATTAACTGATGTGAACTCATTCTGCCCACCCAAGCTGATCATTAGATCATTCTGGGAAAGAACAGTAACAAACGGATGAATTAGGGACGTGAGGAGAGGGACGGATGACTCTGTCTATTTAGTCTTTAGGGACAGATGAATCTGTCTTTGGGACTGATGAATCTGTCTATTTTGGTTTCTCTCAGTTTCACATTTCCCCAGTCTTACATTTGGTTCAATCACAGATAGGATTATCATAATATTGCAAATATTTTGAACTGAATCAACCGCTGTCACCAGGACAAACCCTACTTACCTCATCTGAAGCTGGCTAATGCATCCAAGAATATCTACCTGCAAGTCAGTCACCTGGTGATAATGTGCTTATATTTCATAAAATTAGGCTCACTCTTGCAGTAAGCTGAACTCGTGCTTACAGTCTGTCCTATGTAGCACCATCACACAGAAGAATTTTAGCTGCCTCCGCAAGACTACTATTCGTAGTGGTGGAGATATTGCATGCCCCATCAATGCAGTTGAAGCTATGCCTCTGACTTAAATGGAAAGAGTAGCTTGGCATGCTCCCATCCATCAAAACAAGGGTGGCCAATGGCCAGGGATGATGGGAGTTGTAGACCAAAACATCTGGACAGCACTGGGATGCCTAATCCTGAAATATAGGCTGAACCCAAGTCATTTCTCCCTGTACCAGCATAGATCTTAAAGGAATAGTTTCAGAAAGGGTACATGTTTGTGCATCACACGACTACTCATCAGGAACAATTGTATGCTATAGTCATCAAGCAACTACCCAGCTATGGCAGGATGCATTGTATAAAATAAGTGTTCAGCCTTTGATGGGCTGCGGCATAAAGTGTAAACGGCCGTCACTGACCAAGCAGAACGGGTACCACTTGACCCTCATTTTGCATAGCTTGTACAGCTGTTCTATAGAGCAATTTCATGCCTTTCACAACCAACTGCTCTGCAGCTGAGTGTAGAGAAAACTCTTCTGTGTGTAAGCCTGTTCCTGGACTGTATGAATCAGCCGCTTCTGCCCGATGGTGTCAGAAGGACTGGGAATCCTAAACAGGACAGGGGTACTTTGTGTTCCCTACTCTATCAACTACCCTTGGAAATAAAGCAAAGAGCACAGGTGAAATAATTCTCCTCTTTGACGAGACCTTTCCTGCTGCACTTACTCTTACTCTTACGATGTCCCACTGGGTTGCAGAGACAGGAAGAGATCTATGCTCGCCTGGTAATCCGACACGTTCAGTCAGTTTGCCATAATGCTCCAGATTTACTGAAGTCAATAAAACACTGTCCAAAGCGAAAATATAAATCACGCTACAAGCAGCCCTTTTAATGCCTCACCACCTTTCCTGTCTTGTTTGCTTGCTTTTCCTCGGAGCAAAAGGATGCTACACAAGAACATCCAGCAGCGACATCCTCACAATATCTGCGTTCAGCCAAGTTGGTTTCAAATGCAACAGTTGCTGGGTTCAGATGCCCACTGTTAGATATTCCAAGGGCTTGGAAGAAAGAAACATTGGCTAGAAGAAAGGAAGAAATGCCGCTGCAAATAAAATGAAATTTTATTTCATTTCTGTCCAATAGCCAAAGCTCTCCAGGCAGTTTACAACAATATTCTTCATTTGGGAGCATAATGTAAGCTATAGATCAATTCTGTTGGCTGGATTTGCCAGCATTCATAACTATTCTGGGTCAGGGAACTAGAAACTTCATGAGCATTAGTTCTAAAAGAAATGTATTTAATTAGAAAGGGTCATCTTTTTTTCTCATCAAATCTTCCTCCCTAAACATTCAGTGTAAATCCAAATTAGGTGCTTTGGCTTTGTAATTTTTTTTAACAAACGTGACACCAGTGATGGGACGGTATATAAAAGCTTAAATAAATGAAATAAATAAATATTTTTATGAAGGGGATGAAAATAATTATCCTTAAAACCTGGCAGCAACAGAAGAATTTATATACATTTTCCACACCTTGTAAAACTAAGTCGGTCAAGGGGATGATCTTTCTTTAAGCAGGGGCAAGGGACCAAAACTGACTCTCATGGGATAACAGCCTAGATGGTCATAGCCCTTTTTACTGTCTCCACCCCGCCCCCAAACAATGGTGGTTTGCTGCAGTACTCTGACAGCATAAATTCAACTTGCAAACAGGCAACTCAGTAGATTTCCAGTCTCGGAATATTTTCAGTGCTATTTTCAGTTTTGCGTGCATTGAGTAAGAAGTCTGTTCCATTCACTTTCCCTATAACTCAAAATTTGTTGAAACAAACCTATATAGAATTCAACATTTTATATGCAATTTTCTATAACAATTACTTTTCTACTGCAACTTTTCTTACTGTACGCATATTTTAATGCATCTTTGTCTAGCACCTGCATTTCTGAACACAAGTTTTGACTCTCCCTCCTCCCTCAACAATTCACTGCAATGTTTGAAGATGTGTACAATCCAAAGGATTCCATTTCTATGCCCAGGAATTCCAATTCCAAATCTGGGAAGTGTGAGTTATAGTTACTTTAAATATCCAGAGCAAATAACTCCCCTACCCCCCCCCAAAACTTATTTGTGAAGTATATGACTGAGATTTCACAAAAGGTTTTCAGTGAACTGAAATACAGTTATTCACTTTTAATTATAAATGCATACAATCTTGCAAAGAAGTGTTAATGCTGAAATGGTCAGTGTGAGATATGAACTCTTTCAGGGAACAAGAAAAGCAAAAAAAGAAGAAAAAGATCCTAGATTATTTCCACAATTTCTGACCATTTATTTCAGTTCCACGCAAACAACAGTTGAACTTGAAAACCTTGTTATCACCTCAGTGATTTGCAAGAGCAAGTGAGGCTCATGACTGAACCTGGCATTTCAGCCAATTTCTGTAATAACATCTCGAAAACAACAACCCAACGGAAGGGCACTCTCCCGCATGACCTTCTAGTGCCACACTGTCTAGCCATAAAGTCCTGCAAACAGATCATGACTGCAAGCAGGCAAACTCAGATCAGTTGCTCACGCAGACACGCAAAATGCTGTGTGCCTGCATCTGGTGTGTTTGAATGGCTCAGCCACCCCATTCTAGCCCTGTTGGCAGAAGACAAGCAGGAGCTCATTGGAAGGAGGTAAAGCAGCAGCACCAAATCTTGCAGAGAGACAGCAAACAGGCTTCTGAGGGAATGAGTCCTTTGGACTCAGGAATGTTTGGTGGGCATGACGTGAGCAGAGCCGGTTGGAGCCGGGGGTCAGACTAGATGGCCTGGGAGACCCCTTCTGACTCGCTCTGTTTCTCTGTTTTGCTATTTCAGGAATCTATTTCTTAAGCAACATTAACCCTTCCTTCATGCATGCAAGTGCATCTTTCCACACCGTCAGGAAATGGCTGCTTTAGGCCATAGCTGTTACCTGCAACCAAGGCTTGCCAAAATCAACAGGTCTCACCTCCAAGTTTGGGTGAAAACTTAGTAAACTCTGCTCCTGCTTTAAAGGTTTCACAGGCTGCTTTCTTTTCTTTGTTACCAACCCGTTCCTGTCAAAGTTTGCATTGTGTGAACTCCTCTACTATCAATCCAGCTGTTTGTACAATATAGAACCCACAGGGGGCCTTTGTCACAGCAGGTACTTCATGTTATCAAAGTTGTTAGTATCATGTTGGTTTGTTAAGGCTACAGCAACAATGAAGTCTTGTTCTGTGCACGGAAACTGAACAATAGCTATTCAGCACTCACATGGAGACCTCTGAAATTGTGGTGCCTCAGAAGCTCAGGGGCTTGCAAGTTTCCTTCATTTATCACAGGCAGCTCTGCTCTGAAGGAACAGAGATTCTTGACCTTAATTTACTATTGGAGATTTTATTTCTTCCCCCAACCTGTGCAGCACCAATCCTCCACAAGTGTATGGATGTTTTAAAAATAGGGTATCTGTGCTTTGATGTTAAAAAAAGAAAGACACCTGGTCCAGCTAGCACTGCCTTCCCCAACGTGTTGATTTCCAAACATCTTGGACTATAATTTCCACCATCTTCTCAGACAATCTGGCAAATGATGGGAACTGGAGTCCAAAACATTAGGAGAGTACCAGGTTAGGGAAGGTTGGGCTACAACGTTTAATGCAGTGATAGTCCAATATTTATCACTGATTCTCAGACAGCGCAAGTTCAGCACTCCATGGAAACCCAGCAGAATAGCATCTAGTTCTATTCTGTTGCTGTTTGATATAAAGATTTTAAAGATGGAAAAATAAAAAAACTATGCATAATTATAATATTTCATCATTATAAAATTACTGAAATCTCAAGCATTCAGGCATTCTGTGTAAGGGTGCCATGCATATTTGCAATGTTTGATTTCAAATCAAAATAACAGTCAGAAACCTGGTTTTGAATAATAGCATTATTGGGAGTGGAACTTCATGGGTAAATGCCCAGACCCTAACTAATCATTTCCTTGAAAAGAAAGTTGGCAACTATTCAGTGATGAATGAACCACCAGCACAGATATGTTCTTGTTTTGGCAAACAAACAGTTGGCTTCCCTCGAAATTTCTCTGGTGTTTTGCCTAGTGGGAATCTCAAACACAACTTCAGCTTTTAGCTGTGGATAATATTTCATACTAGCTCTGTGGAGGATAAAAGACAGGCAATCAGAGCCTCAAAAGGAACACCAGGTTGCAGTGTATCAGTACAGGAAATGGAGTTGCTGGTTAACCACAGCCACTTAAGTGCCATCATTTTCCTCACTGGAGTACAGGATCTTTTGAGTGGTCCATATCAGCCTTGCAGGCTATATAAAGAAAAGGAATTGCATAATAAAATTGTGGCTAGACTTGATCTTTTGCACTGCGAGTGAAAAAAGTAGGACTGAATGTATCTTGCAGGTGGAAATGAAACCTCAAGTGAAATTAGATGTGGGAAAGCATTTTGTTTGGTCTGCATTTTTAAGTGACCCAGCCTAACTCACACTTCCGGAACTAACATGATGATAGCTACACATTTCCCCTTCAGTTTGCACATTTCTTTCTTCACTCAAACATTGCATACAGTGAGTGCATGTGAAAGGAAAGATATGTACACAAAATCTTTATATTAGTAAAATGTGTGTGCAGACATAATTTTAAATGTTCATGCCCCTTTTTGTGTTTGTGTGTGTAAACTTCCTGAAACTTCAAGGTGCCAGGCAGAACTGTTGGTTTTATAACCCCTGAAAAATTCAGGTCAGCTGGTGAACTACTGAAGGAGAAAGCAAAAATTCTCTCTCGATCACATAGTTCTTCCTCTGCCCCACAACAGGATCCAAAGAAGAGGGTCTGCTCAGCATCTGAGCTCACAAGGCCAACTTCACTGGCTCGGTATTCTCCAGGGTGAAAGTGGCCGTCAGAGTCCTTTGCAGGATGAGAGACTCAGAGGGTGGCTTCCCCCTCTACAGCCCTCCCACTCTCCACAGGTTACTTGTAATCAGATTTTGTAAGGTTCTTGGCAGCCACACTGGATTTTTGCAAATTTTAGGTAGGTTACCTTTTTGTCTAAGATACATGTGTGTGCAGGGGAACTTTCCAATATAAAACACTGAGTTTTCTGTTCATCGTTTGCTGGAGTTGGTGGAATCCTTCTTTAAAATAAGTTTTTCCTTCTTTTAGGTAAGCTTTTTATGAAGGAATATTCAGTGGGACTCATCATAAGCCTGCACAGCCCCTTTCAGTACCTATGAGCTGTTGATATGAAATATTGACTGTAAGCTGGAAACCTGCACTTTCTTGCCTTCTTTGTGGCACCCTTTTTATTTTATCTTTCATGCCATGAATTTTCAGAAGAATCAAGATGGCCATCACTGTAAAAAAAAGGGGGGGGGGGCTGCCTAGATTGTTAGGAATTGGAGATGGGAAGTTTGGTGCATATACACTAAGTAAGGAAAGAGCAGAAAAGTAGACCAGCGTGTTTGAAAATAAATACTTCAAAGAAATGCAGGTATTGATTTTTTTATTGTGCATGTCTGCTTCTTCCTGACTGTATAGTTCTACGTATGGAAAGTGATTTTTCTTCTGCTTTGAATTTAGTTTGTCTCCTCTCCGCCCCCCCAAACATTTTATTGTTAATGAATTCACTCTTAGCTTTGCAAGGATGGGTTGCTGCATAGCAGCCCTAAAGGTTTAAAAACTCCATGCTGTAATTTTGGGAAGGGGTTGATGGATTGACAGTGCAATCCCATGGATTTCTTTTTCAGAATACTCTTATTTCACTACAAGTAGGTATAGAGTTACAATTTTAGTCCCCAACCAAGAAGCATGCTGGGTTAAGAAAAAAAATGAAGAAGGAGGAGGACAATGGCCTTCACTTTTTTCTTGAAAAGGTCTAAACATCTCAGTATTCAGCATCAGCGTGCCTCTGATTTAGGTGGGGATGTGCATTAAAAAGAGAAAAAAATATTTATTTTGCAAAATTACAAAGATCACAGGTGTGCTGTTTCACAAAGATTCCAGAGTGTGCTTTTTAACAACAGCAACTGATGTTGAACAGGTCTTCCTTCCTTCCTTCCTTCCTTCCTTTTGGGGAGCATGTGGAGAAGGAAACGGGTTGAGGCATAGATTCAGCTAGAAATCCAGGAATATGCGCTATTTAAAACTATCAGACTTAACTGCTGAGTAGACAAGATGCTACACTGTTTATTTCCAAGACACATTAATTTGTTTAAAACTAGAGTGGGGACTGAGAATATTTTATTTATTTTATTTATTTATTAAAACATTTCTATGCCACCCCATTCGCCGAAGCCTCGGGGTGGCTCACAACATAAAATATAATACAAAAATTTCCATGACTGTTAGTGCTGTACAGCAATGGAACCAATTAGAATGATAGAATAGTAGAGTTGGAAGAGGCCATGAAGTTCATCAAGTCCAGCCCCCCACTGTTGCAGGACATGAAGTTAAACCATCTCACTCAGAGGGCTGTCCAGTTTCTTTCTGTCTCTGTGTGGGAGAGCCCACCACCTCTCTCGGCAGCTGGTTCCACCGCTCTATTGCTCTGACAGTGAGGAAGCTCCTCCTGATGTCCAGCCTGAATCTGCGTTGTTGCAATTGAATTGATTATTTGTGTCCTACACTCTGGCATTAGCAAGAAGAGATCCTGACCTTCCTCTTTGTGACAGCCTTTGAGGTACTTGCATGTGTCCCCTCAGTCTTCTCTTCTCAAGGCTGAGCATGCCCAGTTCTCTCAGTCTCTCCTCATAGGGCAGTGTTTTCAAACCCTGGATCATTTTTGTTGCCCTCCACTTGACCCTAATTTACCCGCATCTTTCTTAAATCTTGGTGCCCAGAACTGGACACAGTATTACCTGTTTTACACAGTATTACAATTACCTACCCAGGTAATGGTGTCTCCCACATTAGAGGCATTCAAGATGGAGCTGGACAGCCCTCTGAGAGGGTAAGTTTAAGTGAAAGTCCTGCACTAAGCAGGGGCTTAGACCCGATACCCTCCGACCCCTTCCAACTCTTCCAACTAGGATTCCATGAAACTGATCTGTGCATGCTCAGAGATTTATTTTGGGTGTTTTGTGCTTTCTGTTCAATAAAGAAAGCATTGCCAAGAAAATGGTTGGTGGTTTTTGAATGTGGGATTATTTGAGAGCACAGCTACAGTGTTATAGGTGGAGAATGGAAGGAGTTAGCCGCTCATTGTGCACTAAAAACTGCCTAGCCCAGGATCTCCAGGGTCGAACCTAACTGAACCAGAAGATTTGGTGTAAAATTGGTTAATTCATGCTGGTTAATCATGACATACTAATGAGAAAAGGGTATTTGTGTGTGCATAGAATAACTGTGGCTTGTGGGGAGGGAGGTCTTTTGGTCCCAGGACATTGTGAGAAAGACAGCAAGTTGGAAATGACTCTCTTCATTTGCTCCTGGCCAAACTGCTTGCCTAATTTTCAGACAAGCAGCCTGCCTTGCCTATGCCAAATTGGGATTTGCTTAAATTAGGGATCTATGAGAAAATTGCTGGAATGGACATGATACCATTTGCAGTCTAAGTCTGTGCATTACCGACTTTGCAATGTCATTCTTGCTACCCCCACCCCCAGTATGTGTACAGATACGTTTCAATCAATGGAGAATAATGTACATGTTGGGAATTAAGTATGAAAATACAGGCAAATTGTTGTGCAACAACAAGAAAAAGAAAAAAAAAAAACCAAGCACAGAACGCTACAGTTTTTAGTGCTTACTGAACCATGTTTAAAGAGCTATTTACTTAAATATAATACATGGTAGAATTTACAAGAGATGCAAAGAGGGAGCAAGGGACAGACAGTTTGGATTAAAAAGGAGATTTAGAGCTAGGGAAGTATTATTCAGTACACACGTATTAGAGGACAGATGACATGATATGAAAGTACATACGTAGGTTTGCTTTACTGTAGGCTGTGAGAAAGCTTTTGACAAAAACATGACAGGTTAATGAAGTTGTTGGTAAACAAAACTTGATTCCAGAGATATTTGTGTAATCAAAAACAGATGACAGAGGTATAGAAATATAAAAGTCTGTATATTTTCATCTATGCTTTTTCATATGTACTCTGAGAACATCTTTAAAGAACTTGCTATTTTAAATGATGGTGTCAGATCCAGCAGGAAACAGGCCAAATAGATTTGAAAAGCAAACAAGCAATTTTTTTTAAGGAATAAGGCACAGAAGGCAAAACTGTTTATATATATGTGCATAGCATGAACTCCAAGGGAAGGTCTGGATCCATAATGCAACAATGCTTTTATACTTTATTACTCTAGAGAGACTTTCTCATGGGCCTCCACCATCTTGGTTTGCCATACATCTTGGCCTGCCTTCCCTGTATTCACACTTTCATCTCTAGATTGCCCTTGAAAGAACTGAACTTGAAGCCTCATTCTCAGCCTATTTGAATCCCTGTTATTACTTCTCACACAGTATTACAATGCCTGCTTGTTGCTAGTAATTGTGTTGTTAGTATCTGACTCAACTCTCTGATTCTGCATGTTAGTGGAACATCTATTTTAATGTGTCAGCTTCTTCGCTAAGCAGGAGAAACTAGGAAAGGGACATTTATGATTTTTCACTCACAAGGTTATCATTGTTAAAGCAGAGAGTATTAATTATATTTGATATGCAATTGATACTGCGTTACTAGATGACAATTTAGACGGTCTACCAAGATTGCTCAGTCATCTCTGTGAAGTAAATAATACACATGGTCTAAAAATGAATGTTAAAACAAAAACAAAAAAAACCCTCTAGTGCATGGAAATGCTGCATTCCAGGTGAGGACTGACTACTGCAGAGTGGAAGGGAATGAGTATTTCTCTATTTCTGGAAGTGATATCTCCATTTATGCATCCCAAGCTAGTGTTTGCCATTATTTAGCTTGTTGTCTACAACAACTCCAAGGTCTTTTTCTTTCTCAGTGCTGTTGAGCCAAGTATCCCCATCTTGTATTGATGCAGTTGATTTTTTTTACTATTGTATTGTATTGTATTGTATTGTATTGTATTGCCTAGGTGGAGAACTTGGCATTTCTCCCTGTTGAATTTCATTCTGTTGTTTTCTGTCCAGTGTTCAAGCTTGTCTAGGTCTCTCTGGATCTTCTTTTTGTCTTCCAGAGTGTTAGCTATTCTGCCTAGTTTACTATCATCTGCAAAACTAATTATCTTCACCCATATTTCTTTATCAAGGTTGTTAATAAATATGTGAAAGGGTACTGGTCCCAAGAATGACCCCTGTTGTACCCCACTAGTGACTTCTCTCCAGGTTGAAAAACTACCATTGATAGTCACTCTCTGTGACCTATTCTGAAGCCAGTTGTGGAGCCACCTAGTAGTACTTCCGTAAAGTAAAGTAGTAAATTTTGCTCTTTTATTTGTTACGATGTCATGCGGCACTTTATCAAAGGCTTTGCTAAAGTCTAGGTAAATAATATCCGTTGCATTCCCTCTGTCCATTTGGGTGGTAACCCAATCAAAGAATGAGATTAGGTTGGTTTGGCATGTCTTATCCTTAAGAAATCCTTGTTGGCTTCTGCCTACATTTTCTTCGAGGTGCCTACAGACTGCTTTGCTCCAGCACTTTCCCGTGAACTGAAGTTAGACTAAGTGGTCTATACTTCCACAGTTCGTCTTCCCTTTCCTGTAGACGGGGACCACATCAGCATTCCTCCAGTTGCCTGGCACTGGGGAATCTCGAGACAGTCTTAATTTATGCAGCACACGACCAGCTTGGCTTTCCGCTGAAAGGATTCTCTTTCATGTCTTCCGCATGAATCATTCAGACCCGTGCTTAGCCGGTGATGAGTCATACCACAATACAGATGAGGAACATTATGAGGCTTGTCCAACATCCATTTGCTCTTATAGCATGGTGTACTTGAGAATATCTTTTCCTTCTTTCTGTTTGAGAATAACGGAGTTCTCACTATTCTGATTTATTATTAATATCTGCCAGTGGTATTTTCTAACCACCCTGTTACATTCCCTACATCTGCATTTCACTTCCTTACAGTCTTGCCTGCAGTTCTCATTACTCTCAGAGGAAGAGAGCTTTTACAAACAGCCAACATTTCAATATTTCACAATAGTCATAAAATCAATGCTGGCACTAAGATCAGAACGCCTTTCAAAAGTGCAATTTGATTTCTAAGGAGATCATGTAAAAATGGCATGATGATGTTAAAGTATCTTCAGTTCAGTATAGCTTGTAATATCACACACACACACACACACACACACACACACACACACACACAACCCTCTTTGCTGGCAGCAGCTCATTCATTGTATGCTTTAGCCAGTGATATAATTTTGCAATTCTTAGCAGCCCAAGCAACACTCAGTTTACAAGGAAAAACAGGAACACTATAAACACTGTCTTGAAGGCATTCCCCACCTTCAATCATTTACTACCAAGGTTTTGGCTGAGTTTTTCTGTGTTTTATGTTTTGTGGGAAACTGGACAAAGATCCCAAGGCCTCCAGCAACTTTCTGTAATAACACAGAGTGCAATTTATCTGTCTTTATAAGAGTGGAATTTGGAAAGGGTTAGTGTATTCATTTCTCTGAATAAAAATGAGTTTTAAAAAGATAGGACAATAAGTCAAATCCATTTATTAATTCAGGCAAGGAAATAACATTCAGAAGGACAGAAGAAATAACATTCAGTGGCCAAATGCATGCAAAAATCTTAAGCACTACTTCTTCACTGCAAAATAGAATTGCATGTAGGAGTAGACAAATCTATTTTAGTTTCTCTGTTTCTCATTTTTTCCAGTTTTAAATTCAGTTCATCCCGAACTTTGGAAACTTTTCAAATAAAGTTTGCATGAAAATTCATGTGTATTTTTGTACCATGTAATATACACAGCTTTGCAAGCCTTTTTCCTAATATATTACATTCTAAACTTTATTTTTAACTAATATTCCTAATACTGCATGCACTTCACCCTAATATACTCACTTTTATATTTGGTTTTTAATTGAAGCACCTCCTTTTTTATCAGAGAATGCCATTGATAACAGATAAGCACATTTCAAGTGAGTTTTAGTTTATGTTGGTTTAAAAGAGCAAAATTAGCTACATTCAGAAAGAAATGTGAACAAAAATATCTCTGCCCAACCTCTAATTGGTACGGTTGGGGGACAAGGGACCAGTAGGATGACATGGCTTAATGAATCCTCCACTGGCATTTTTCCTTGCCCCATCCCACTCCTTTGCCACATTTGACCGAGTAAGCACATGGCCAGGACCCAACTGGGGAAACAGCCGGGGAGCCACGCGAAGCAGAAAATAACCACTATGGCATGCTTAGATTCCTTGAAGACTTGTAAGTGGAAACAGAGAAGACAAACCGTCTTTCTGGAGAGCCTCTGCTTATTTTATAGGAGTCACTGGGACTCACCTGTGGTTCTGTGCCTTTCTGCATTATATAAGCACCAATAGGGAAATGCCAATGGCATGGCAAGTGAGCACCTTGGCAGCCTAGGTGAACATCATCTCGCCTTTTAACATTAACCGAGCAGAGAAGGATGCTCAGACTCTATTAGGGACTCTGCACTTCTCATGCCTGACCAACACTTGCAGATCTGGCAAGCCTGCTTGGAAAGGTCTCTAGGCCAGGCATTCCAGAAAGAGACTGTCTCACCTGGACATTCAGAGACACCATTAGCCAGGTGCCTGTCTTTTATTCTTGGCTATGGACTTTTAATTGTCTTTTTATTCCCTTTGAATGTTCTTTTATACTATTTTAAATTATTTTAAATTCTTGTTCATGTTTTTATCTATTGCATTTTATTGTTTTTATACTTTGTTGCAAACCACACAGAGCTTTTGCTATGGGCAGTATAGAAATGCATAAAGAAACAATTAATTAAGACGGATAGTATCGTGGCTGGCACACACACCCTGTCCTTGCACCTAAGACCACCGGATGATTGCCATTCCCACAGTGGCTGCCATGAATTCGTTGAAAACCCTCTGCCTGTGCAAGTTCACATAAGAAGAGTAACAAGGAAGTCTAGCCTCCAGAAGTGGAAGTTCATATTTCTAAATCCATGAAGATAAATTCTCATTAGTATCACAATTCCTCAGACAACTTTCTAAATGAGGATTATGAAGAATCAAAGAAATAGAATTAAAGCATAAAAGCTTTCACCCACCTACAGCACTTATGCATTAAAAGACAGCCAACACATCCTTAAAATAAAGCAAACAAAGTGTCAGTGATGTCCATAGATAATCCAACAGAGGATATCAAAAGCTTGAATATACAGGAAAGTCTCAAAAAGATAACAAAGTTGGCATTAGGCAAAGCCCCTGATGAGAATATCCAACAGATGGTTTAGGGGACACCAGTAAGAGGGTCTTCTTCCTTTTCTTATCTTCCGAACCTCCCTTGGGGGATGGCACTCAGAAAAGCAACTGATGCTGAAGGCAGAAAGAAGGAAGGAGAGCAATTGCTTAGATGACAGAGAATCTGTTGTTCCAGACATGTGAAAAGAGTGTCTTACATGATGGTAGGAATGCTCAAATCCATCCGTTTCAATTTCTTTCCATTTCTCATTCCTTTGATCTTAAGTTTTATTTATCTCAAACTTTAATATTTTTCAAAAATTATATGAAGATCCATGAGCATTTTGTGCATTTGTGTGTGCATTTTTGTCTAATACACATTTTTCCAAACAGTTCTTTCCAATAAAACATATTGTGTAATGTTATTTTTCAGCATTTTTAATTTGGGGAACACCAATGTAAAGGAGAAGTATAAATCTGAAAGGATAATTGAGTTCCATTTGCACAGTGGTTTGAAATTTGAAATTGTGGACAAGGGAAAAATACAATCAGCTCAAAATGAATTAGTATAAAATGCATCCTTTGTGAGAAATTCTATTAAACACAGCAATTAAATGTTATGAGGATTTTAAGGCTAATTTTTTAAAAAATGCACATTAATGTAGAAATTAAACAAACCTGTGAGTTATGCATACATCAGTGCCAGGTAAGAATTTATTTCCATGCCCAAGGCTGAACTTCTCCACATTTCTTAAATAAATATACTTTCTTAGGAGCTTCCAGTCTCCAGCTTCCAAGAGCAGATGGCCTGGCACCACCACCTGTAATCAAACATCTTATCACAAGTGAGCAAACCAGTATTTGCTTATTCTCAAATCCTCCCTTCATACTTCATGATTCAAAAGAGAAAGATCACAAATGACTAAAAATGCCATCAAGAATTTAAATAACCCTGTCAACACATTTTTGTCCTACTCGGCTTTCTGTGGCTTGGTTTGGTCTTCCTTCTCTTCTCTTTGCAGGGACTCTTGACCAGGAGCTACTCCATGCAGGGCTTTATAAAGCCAGGCTTAGGCCACACCCATTGTGGCAATCTTCTGTCTTGCTGCAGTGTGTCTATTTTGTTTGGGTCTTGTTCATCTGAAGCAACATGTTTCCAGGAAAGGTTGCTTCATTTTCCATGGGGTTGCCTGACATCCAGAATGCCGAGAGCTGGAAACTCATGTGGAAGCTTTTGAAATGCTCTCCATTGAGCCTCACAGATAAAAGTAAGAAGAGAACTTCTCTCACAAACTATTTTACTGTATCGGGAACAGTGCCCATGTGGTCCATGTGCCACAAGCAGGCGGCCATATTATTTATTTACTTATTTTATGCTGTTATTTTTAATTTTATATTATTATGTTTGAATCAGTGTATTTTTTGTATTTTTGTATTTAATGGTAATTTATTATGTTCTATTGTATTTCAATGTATTTTATTGTGTTGTAAGCCGCCCCGAGGCTTCGGCAAGGGGCGGCATAGAAATGTTATTATAATAATAATAATAATAATAATAATAATAATAATTGCGGCCATGACTCCCCCTTAATTTGCTGTTGCCAAATTTTGGCAGCACTGTGCTGGTGGACATTTTTTAAGCCAGAAGGAACTGTACATTGTTCCACCAGTGGTGGGGATTCCAGCTGAATATCAGCAGCAGGGCCTCAAACTGAAATTTCTAAGAAATTTCCTTCCAAATTATTGGAAAAGTGGCAGGGTTTCTCCATCTCCAGTAGAAAGCCTTTTTACTGTTGCCATGTACTCCCATGGACATGGACAGCATGTGGCACAGATTTTCATAGGTCCTGGGAATTCTTTAACATCCATATTAATGACATTGCATTTTTAATCTTGGTAAAATGTCTGTGCATGTAATTATTGAACACAATGAGTGAATAAATGGATACATCCATCCTGCAAGTCTGGCCACTGAAGTTCTTCATTTGCTGCATCCAGTTGCTTTCAGTGGCTGAATAAGGAACATTCTGGCAGGTCTCTCTCCCCAGGCCTCTGTACTGCAGAAGAACATTCTGCCTCCTTCCTGTAACATGGGAGTGAAGTCCCACTCACTTCCTCCATTCCTTCCTATGCCATCTTGGAATAGTAAAGTTGCCAGTTCTATAGACAAGTACAATCTGCATGGAATGGAGTTATGAAGGGGAATTAAGAGAACAAATGGATTATACAGAAACTGTATGTAAATCACTATGAATTGATCTAAAATAAAGGGCTAATAACTGATAATGAATACCTTTCTGCTCATATTGCATAACCATTACAGTTAGCAGCAATTTTCATACTTCTCTGTACAGAATTCTTTGATACAAAAGAGGTACATAAATTGGGTCATTTTCATCAACATTTGAATGGAAGCAACATGGTTGTGCTTGCTTTGGCCCTGTGCCATTGTTTTGCTTCCCCTTTTTGAAATTTGCTGTCACCTACCAGTTACCCACATGAAAAATGCCACTCATTCTCATGGAGATGCCCCCTTTTGAGCCTTACAAAGCAACATGTAAGCATCTCCAGTATAACATGCATGTATGCATGTAAATACTGTATTTCTGTACCACCCATCAGCCCAAAGGCTCCCTGGGCAGTTCACAAAATCAAAAGATACAATCATCAATATAAAGCAATCATTATAAACTCACATCAATACAATTCGTAAAAAACAATGATCCACCCACCATGATTGCAGCTAAATCAGTCTAGAGGTACAGTAGAAAATTACAGCAAAAATTGGAAGTAATAAGCTAACTATTAAAATATTGGGAAAATAGATCCGCTTTTCACCTTGCATGGGAAGGAATATGCTGGCTTTCAATATACCAGCATTCCCCCAACCTTATGTTCTCTAGTTGTGAATTTCTTGCAATAGAAGAACATCATTGTAAACTTTGGAATGAATGAGTTTCTGTTCCTCCAGTGGTTCCAAAGTGTGAACTGGGAGACGCAGGAGAAACTTGTTCAGCTCAGTATGCAACTTGCACTACTTCATCCACCATCTCCAAGTGATGAAAAGGAATGTGAGGAGGCACAGCGAGAAGGCTCCCGAAGAATTCAGCCTTTGCCAAACCTGATCCAAGCTGACCTGATCTCCTTCTAATAAGCAGCTTGGAATGTAGCTACACATTTAGTTTTCACAGTCTCCCAAACGTGATGGCACAGGTCTTGGCTCAAAGGGCCGTCAGAGTGCATTAAGTATAATATTTAAATACTTATTTTGATATGGATTTTTCTGTGTGTGTGGGGGGGGTTGTTTTTTGGGGGAGGTGTTTGGAAATGGCAAATTAATGTCCAAGTGATGTAGGATGGCCATATGGGCAAACACAAATTGTCACACAGGCAAAGAGTGCTGGAAAATAATGTGCAGGGAGAGAAGACATATTATGGAGAGTGCTTGGCCAACGTGACTTCTGCAGAGCATAGAAAGAGCCTGGTCGGATCAGACCAAGGAGCCATCTAGTCTACCCTGCTGTCCACACAGCAGCCCACAGAATCGCATGATGCCTGTGACAGAATTCTCTTGGCTAAGTTCCTCCGCCACTGGTGAATGCTGCCTCTGACAGCGGAGGTAGCCTGCAGCCAGCAGGACTAGCAGCCATGGATAGCCTTCTGCTCCAAGAGTTAGCCCAGTCCCCTTTCAAGCCATCCAGATAGGTGGCCATCATGGAACTGAATTCTGTAGTTTAACTACTGTATATACCAGTGTATAAGGAGACTCGTGTATAAGACAAGGTTGATATTTTGGGCTATTTTTTCTGGTGTCTTGTCATATGTTGGGTGTACAAGACCCAATCTTTAAATGTCTGTTTGTTTGTTTATTATATTTATATGCTGTCCCACAGCCCACAGGACTCTCTGGGCAGTTTACAAATTTTTGCTTTGCTATTTTCAGTTTGAAGGGGTTCTTATATGCCAGTATATATTGGTATTTATCAGCCAGAAGCTTCTAGTCTCTCATGAGGTCATGTTACCATATTCTAGCTAATAGTCACCTTCTGTTCCCAATTTGTAGGCTGATGGCAGCCTGTAAGTGTGCCAGCTGGTTGGGGTTGGTCAGGGAGAACGGCTGGCACTGGTGCCATGGATAGTTGTGGAGCAGCGGGTAGAGTGACAGGGGGCTAGGCATGGAGGAGCTAGGTGAGGGGGAGGAGGAGGTCCACGTGGACAGCTATGCAATGCAGGACAAACGGTCCCAGTACCAGTAAAAAGGTATCATCATCTTCTTCATCATCATCTTCATCATCGAGCTTGTAAATGCAATTGTCTTTATTATCGATCCATTTTTTTTTTAAACTGATGGATAGAATATGATGAAACGTTTTCACCTGGCATATAAATTAACCCCCCAATTTTTGCCTCACTACTTCATAGAATGACCCCAGTCATTTTCCAACTCTACAATATCCATGTTTAGATGTGGTGATCAGAACTGTACATACTATTCTCAGTGTGGTAACACCATATGTTTGTATAAGGACAATATGATACTGGCAGCTTTATTTATTTTCAGTCCTTTCCTAACCATGCCGAACATGGGAGTTTGCCTTTTCACAGCAGTTGTGCACTAGGACAAGATGTGCATTGACCTGCTCATCACACCTCCAAGATCCCTTTCGTACTCACTGCTAACTCCAGTGAATAACTGAAGTTGGGTTTTTTGCACTTACACTGACCTGGACCAGCCTTTTTTATGCCCAGTCTCCCAGTCTCAAGAGATCTTTTTGGAGCTCTGCACAATCCCTTTTGGTTTTATTTAGCCTAAATAATTTGAAATCATCAGTGGCCTTCGTCACTTCACGGCTCACTCCTATTTTCAAATAACTTATGCATAAGTTGAAAAACATTTTATTCTTGTGGGATCCACCATTTATATCCTTCCATTGGAGAATTTTATTTTTGCTTTATGCTTTCTGTTCTTTTATGGGCTAACTTCCCTTCTTATTCCATGAATGTTGGGTTTAAACAGGAGCCTGTGATGAGAGGTTTTGTCAAAAGCCTTTAGGAATTCCAATTAAAAAATGCCTATCAGACCACCCCTGACCACATGTTTACTGATACTCTCAACAACTCTAAAAGTTTAGTGAGACAAGGCTTTTCATTGTGGAAATCATGTTGATTCTTGTTCATCAGGGCTTGTCCTCTATTCTTTCCAATTTCCTCTTTAATAACACTTTCAACCAGTTTACCCAGAACAGATGGTAAGCTAACTGGCCTATAATTTCCCAGACCCTTTCAGGAAATCGCCTGGATCCTATTTTTAAAAAAATGGTGTCAAGTTGGCTGTTCTTGATTATTTTTGGTTCAGAGGCCAATGTTAGAGAGATGGTGCATGTTATGGAAGAAGCTCAGATGTTGCTTACATGAGTACCATGTGGGGCTGCTGATTAATTAACTTCCAATTTTCCAGTATGGTTGAGACTGTGATCTTTTGTCACCACTATCAGCCTTGGTTCCTCAAACTCTTTTCCCAAATAAAATAAATTCAAAACTGGTCCTGTATTCTCTGCTGTTGAGACAAATGCAATCAATTCATTCAGCATCTCAGCAATATCCTTCTTTTCTTTAGTACTTCTTTAACTCCAAAAGTCCAACTGCCTTTCTGACACAACCTGATTGATCCCAAGCTAATGGTTGGAATATGATTATCCATTGGATCTTCACAACTTTCCAAATGAGCCCTACTGAACTTGGCCAATGGACAGGAATTCTGGGAGTTGTAGTTCCAAGTATCTGGAGAAAAAAATGCATCACACCATCCCTCTGGGAAGATAGACTTGTAGTACTGTAAAATGGCTGATAATGCTCTGTTTTATTTTCTCAACTAACCTGATATACATATATAACTGGTATATACACAAAACCTTCCTATTCTATACAGTACAGGCTGAGAAAAGAAAATGAGTAAGCATTTGTTCTATTAGGAAAGTTTCGTGAGGCCTGAATTATCTTCTGGCCTATTTATGGGTGGTGTTTTGACATTTTGCACTGACAGCTGCCAAAACAAGTTGAGCATTTCACTTTTCCTAAGGAAGCAGTAATTAAAATATATTTAATACATTATACATATGATTGCAAATAATTGCTCCAGTGTCATATGTTTACCTCAGTTCAAGTTCAGAAGGTCTAACAAAATGACATGTGCAAGAAGCACAAGCTAGACAACTCTTTGCAGAATGAGGCCTGTGTAATTTAAATCTGGACACAAGGGTTATACAACTAAATAAAATAAGTAATAGCAAAGCCTTGAGATTTTAAAGCTTGTGGCTAAATTCTCATTGACTATATTGGGGTTTAGAATGATGGAGATAAACAGGTACCTTGATCACCGTTGAAGGATGTTAATGAACTAATAGCTGAAATGCACCTGTCTGGATGAGCCATAACACAGTATAGGATCCTCTCGCTCTACAGCACTTATGATCCTTACTGGGAACCCCTCAGAAATTTAGGGTGCGTTAGCAGGAAACTGAATAAACCTGAGTGAATTTCAAAAGCAAAGGGTGTGGCAACTTTTGGTGTTGTTACATGCTGTGAAGTCAACCCTGCAGATGAATGCCTTCCAAAATGTACTGTCCTTCCAAGTCCTGCTCAGCTCTTGTAAACTCAAGGGTGTGGCTTCTTTTATGGAGTTAAGCCTTCTCCTGCCTGGTCTTCCTTTTCTTCTTTGGCCTTCGACTTTCCCTAGCCCAACTGTCTTCTCCAGGGAGTTTTTCCTTCTCATGATGAGCCCAAAGTACAGCAACCCAACTTTCATCCTTAATGCTGAAAAGTCCACTTTTGGCCTGATTTAATCTAGGCAATGCTAACTTGAGTCATCAACAGCTCCTTATCTAAGCAACCAGAGGTATATAATAGCTCAGCAAATCAGGCCAGGCATCTAACAGAATGAAAATACTACTAGTACGGACCACAGTGAACTCACATACAAACTGGAAATCCAAGCTAAATAGGGAAATTATATGGTTCCACCTATTTGCTAGGTAACATCCCCACCCCACACACATCCCCGTGAGCTCCACTGGTAAGCTGCCCCGAGGCTTTCTGCGATGGGGACGGCATAAAAATGCTATAAATAAAATAATAAATAAATAAATTTGCACTCAAGCCTTTTAGATGAAACCAAAGCTGGTAATTTGCACTGCACCCCGAATGATCCCTTGCCCCCTGTGCACTTACAAAACACATTCAGGAAAGAACTAGAACAACAACAGATTACAGGGTGGAGGGTTAGCAGCATCTCAGGGTTATAATGTGCCTTCATGCCCTCAAGATTTCCCTCTGGTTGGCCTGGCTCATAAACATTTCTGGTTAAGGTTAGGCTGGCTCCGGACTGCAACAAGATGAAGCTGGATGCAACATCTGGGGGGATGGATAATGGTATAAGGAAATTTTGAACGGAGCAGTGAGGTCAGGAAGGGAATGGGGAAGCACTTTGGCACATCATATCAGGTGGAAAAACATGTCTTGACAGTGCCCTGGGTTCATGTCTGAAGTTTTCTTCTGGAAAGAGACGTACGGAAGCAAGAGCACTGGATGAAATATTATTATAGGTGGGGCAAGGCTGAGCAGAGGGAGCTGTGTTGTAGAAAAGAAACCTGGTACATTTTAGAATTGCTTCTGCTTTAATGTACTCTGCAAGACAGACCCTCTCTATGCGTGTATAAAAACATGCATGCATAAATTAGGCTAAATGTAGAAAGCATGGTTAACAGAGCGGACAGTTTTTGTCTCAAATCAATACCTTTTCATTCATGTTCTTAGGTAGCCCAGAATAGATCTTTAATCATGATGAATTCTAGAAAGTGCATCAGTCTTACTGAAGGAGGAAATGCTAAAAGGGTTTGCACTGCATTCAGACCTATAGCTATATCTGGTTTGATGCTTAGTAAACTGAATCCCATATTTTGATTAAGTAATCCCTGATAGATTTTGATGAACCTAGCCCTTAGCCGGTTCTTGGCCTCAGGTAGCTAAATAAAAACCTCTTCTTCTTACATTCCTGCAGCTTTTCTGCCTCTATATTTTCACCTGCTATTAACAATATTGCTAGCTACAGCTTTTACCTTTTCTGTTTAAATGTTTTATATTAACTGATTTGATTTAAAATTTATACGTCAAATTCCCTTCATCAGAGCTTTTGCAATCATTATGAAATCGATCATGCTAACAATAAAAACTGCTAAACATCTAAACACCTAATAAAAGTATGTTAAAAGCTTGCATGGTCTAAATTAAAAACAAGCAATAAAAAGCAGCAGAATCCCCATCGGCAATGCAAAACTAAGAGCAACCAAAATGATCAAGGGCCTGGAACAACTTCCCTATGAGGAGCTGTTACAACAGCTGGGACTGTCATCAGACAGAGGGATTTAAAATTATGCATGGTATGGAGAAAGTGGAGTTCCATAAGACTAGAACCTGGGTTATCCCATAAAACTGATGATAGTAGTGATCATTTGTATCATATCCTTTGTATGATAGTGATAGTAGTGATTTGGTAGCGATGGCTACCAATTCGGATGGCTTTGATGGGATTGCACATATTCGTGGAAGTGAAGACTATTGGTGGTTCTTAGCTTTGCTCAATATATGCAACTTTCTTTACCCGAGATGGCATGCCTGCATACTCCAATTGCTCAGGAGTACCCATGCTGCTTGTGGAATCCTGTGGGCAGCTGGTTTTCCACTGTGTGGAGTGCTGGACTGGATGAACCATAGGACTGATATAGCATGGCTTTTCTTCTCCTATTACGTTCTTAACCACCACCACCACCACCAAATGGCTCCCTGAGTACTAAACAGTGGCAAGATCTTTCCAAAAGCAGCCACATCTTTATGAAAAATAGCAGTGGCATGACTAAATACACCACTGTTGAGAGACCATTCTACCTGCCTCCATAGGTGTACATGGAGCTAACATGTTGAGTCACCTTTGCTAAGTTGGAAAGCCACAGGCCTGAAGCTGGATGGGTGACCACATATGAAAGTGGAGCAGGGGACTCAATGGCCTTATAGGTCCCTTTGTAGGCCCCTTCCAACTCTACTATGTTTCTGTTCTGTTCAGTGGGCATCATCATGAGTGTAGGCACAGCCCCAAACAATTTTAAACAAGTAACAAGAAAAAACAAGACTATTCAAGAATAGACCACATTCTGAGAAGGACTGCATGTAAATATTCAGGCATAATTCAAGACAGATTTTTCTTCACATTACCTTGTCTCTTAGGACTATGGAGGATATTTGAGCTCTTCCTGGAAAAGAAAACAAGGACCATGTCCTCTCATGCAGTCTTACTCTTTCGCCATTGACAAACTCCAGTTTATATGGTAAATAATCAACAGAGGAAACACATCCCATTGGCCAGTGACCACAATGGGACCGTGCTGAAAGTACTCCTTGTTGGTCTGTGGTCCCTTACACATGGAACACCAACAAATCCATATATCTGAGAAAACTTTTGACACATGTAGGGTCCAAACTGTCTCCAGTGATTATGTTAGTTAATTTTGTCATGTACCCCTTCCCTTCTTTAGATAGTGATGTGCATCACATCCAGACTCTAAGGATGATGTGCATCTGGTCCAAACTCTAAGGATTTCCCTACTTGTGGATCTCTTCCCTTGTCTGGATTCCCTGCAAAAGAATTGTTGATATGCTGCCGCCAGTCAAATTGTTCATCCAGCTGCTCAGGGAGTTTCTGATGCCAGTTGCCCAGGCTGCAGAAACAAATGCACACACACACACCCTTTGTAAATATTCGGACAACATTTAGTAATAGCAAGCATTTTTGACTCTGTGGCCTGTCCTACAGGAAAGCATTTTTTCATTGGAAATTCTACTTGAGTGCATGTGCCTCCAATATATACATTTTATCAACTTTTTAAAACAAAAATGAGAACTGTACCACACAATTCAGAAAAGTGTGACTATTGAAGTATAACTGCATTTCAGTTTGCATCCTGATTCAGGACACACACATATTACAGAAACTCGCATTGAAATGAAATGAATTGACAATGCATTTGCAAGCTCTGTCACATCCAGAAATGCAAACTTCCCCCTCCCTAACTTGGAGTAAACCCAACTGACTGTAGAATAACCTATGTCTGAGAAATATAACATATTTTGAGGTATGGGCATTTATTTGAAAGACTATTGTGCACAGTTCATTTTTGTCCTGTAGCAGCAACAAGCACCATCCACAATATAACATATCTATACACAAATAACTGAACAGTGAAAGAGAATGGGAGGGGGTTCATTATCTTTTCAGCATTGCCAAGACAAAATACAGGTCAATTTGCAAACTAATTTGACATTATCTCCAGTCTCCCAAGCTGATAAGGTGGTTTTCACTCAGGTGACAGTGCCAATACATATAGATCTATTTATAACATCTATCTTTGTCATCCAGAGAGCCTGTTACTCTTCAGGGAAATTGGAAGATCCAATTATGAGGCCATCTGGTGTTTTGATTTTTAGTTGTAAATCTAAGATTTCCATTCGCAGCAGCTGCATGCAGTTGAGAGGACAGATTTTCAGCTCTTTTATTGTTTCTTGAAGTAAGCTGCTAAAAACATCTGTCACTCCCAGCTGCTAAAGAGATGGCAACTTTATTTCAAGTTCTCTTGGTGGCTGAATTGACAAGAGGTTGGAATCACTTCCCCTGGAAATGGCTACCAGAGTTGTCCCTGAACTCATAGGTGCAATTGGAGGAATCATTTTGCCCCAAAATCCAGAAATTTCAAAGAAAGGCAAATGTTTAACAGAACTAATGAAATAGTGCATGAAGTTGCCACAGCCATAGGTTCTTGATTAAGAAGAGAAGAGAAGACTAGAGTGAGATGGACAAGAATTCCTCAAGCAGATGCTCTTCATGTGTGTTGGACTTAAAGATGGGTGGGAATTTTGTTTCAGTTCAGTTTTGATAAGAATTTCTGGAATTCACAAAGTTCTCCATAGACAAGGCAAGAACATTGTTGTTATTTAAAATGAGTGCTTAAATTCTTGAGAGTTTGGGTCTGGTTCCCTATGAATAATTTATACTGAATTAGGGTTGCCACTTAGTTGTTTTCTTACAATCTCCTTATTTTTAACAGCTCCGTGGCAGTTGGGTTGGGCCAGCTAAGAAATTTTCATTTGTTTTGTATCATTTGCTTTTTTGTTTATGTTTCTATGTTTTTATGTTGTTTGCTTGTTCTGTTTTTGTTTGTTTTGTTTCCATTTAAATTTATTTTATTAAATGTAATATATTATTTTAATAATAATAAAAAGAAAAATACAATAAGAAAAAATACAACAAAAGGAGAAGAAGGGAAACACCAAGGGAATCTCAAAGGTTAAATAGCATATCAAGTATAAAAAAAATTGCTGTACGTCAACAATTATTATCCTTTCTACTCAATCACTTTTTTAACTTTGTTAAAATTCATCAAAATTTCTTCTAAATTGCAATTCTTTAACTTATTCTCTATTTACCTTGGCTCAGCTTACTAAAACAATGAAGTACTGGTGAAAACATTAATCTCTAATAATTTCCCTCCAACTTCTATTCCCTTTATATGCACACACATAGATATTTCTATTGTTACTATCACCAGTGAAAAGTAAGTTGTGTGTCATATGATTTCCACTTATCATTAATTTCTATGGCTGGTTATCTTTTTACATAGTTAGTCTTACTATTACTACATGGTCAGCTTACTCATTGTTCCTGTTTCAGTGACTGAATTTTATTCTGCTTTCCATTTTAAGACAATTTCAACTCTAGCCATCATCATCATGTACTCAAATAGCTCAGTTTGTCTTAACTTGCTGTAACAACAAAGCATCAGTGCAAGAGTTGATCTCTAACAATATTTTCAAGAATTCAACCTCCCCATGTGATTAAAGCTTCTGTATACTTCTATACATTTCCAACACTTTCCAGTGTAGTTCTTATCCAGTTTCTCTATATCTTTTGAAGTAATATACCACAAGTCATACTTTATGGATGAAGGATATTAAATTTACAGCAAGTCAAGCATTGAGCGAACACTGGTTGCGTTTCGTTTCGTTGCATTTCGTTTCATTTTTTCTTGGTTGGGCAAGAACATTGTATGAACCTTTTGGTCCTTTGTATCTGAGGATATTTGTACCTATTGAATTAGACTGGTTCAAATGGGTAAGAAATCATAATCCCCTTTTATAAGCATAAACCACCGTTTGTGAAGGTCACATTTGGAAAAGAAAAACTAGAGTTTAAAAAATCAAAAATGGGAGAAAACAATACTGAAAGATATGCCCATCCTTACTTGGGACTACCACACACCTACCTCAGGATGATGGAAACTGTTCTCCAACACTGAATTGTAGAAGGGTGATTTAGAGGTTCCTTTTGGCTAAAATGGCTGAGGAAATGTTAGCAATACCCAGGGCATTTTTGATAGCACGAGCAAGAATTATTAAGGGTAATTCATTCTCATTATTGTTGGCCTAAACTTTGAGGCTTGCCTGTGTTCATTACTGTGCTAGCTTCCAGAGTCCCCTGTGATTTGAGCCTAAATATTTTAGTAACTACTTTATTCCCTGTGTCTTGTCAAAAATAATATCATTCGTCTGCTGCCTTTAATGTGCTTTGTGCATTCGGGACTAGTGTAGGCAGGAGAGCAGAGAGAGACATTATGGCTGCACCATGCAATTGTATCTCTTGCCGTTGTGCTCCACCAAAGAGTTGCTTTCCACAGGTATCTGTCTGTCTATACCTCCCCAGAAAGTTTTCTGAAGATAAACTATTGTTTTCCATTACGATAAACTCCAACGTGTTGTTCTTGGTCAAAGACTAGGCTTACATGGACAAATACTCTCAACAAATGCAAGCCAGTTTCCTATATCTGAAAAATGGGAGCTATATATGTTGTGATTTATATTGTGTTGTGCTAGCAGAGACTTTATGAGTTCTATCCAACTGAACAGGTGGTAGCTGGTGCTCCTGTTCATGGAAGACCCTTTGATCCAGTGAAGACTACTGAGGACTGAAGGGGGAAGAAGCCCCCTGAGACCTCTGACCTGGTCTAGAGGCTTAGTGGACCCTCCAGAATGCTTACAAGCCTTCCATGAATTGGGGGGAGGGAGCAGCATTAGGTGCAACCTGATATTATTGCCATTTTAAAACTGGGGTGATCCTGCCCCTGGAAAGAATGAATCACTCATTCTGACTGTCATCAAAGGGCAAAAATGGTTCATGATTTCATTTATTACTGCTGTATTTCTCCTACCAGGAAGAAGCCTTTAGGAGGTTTTCTGCCTCTCCCTAGCCCTGGGTACAATGTATTTCAGTTTGGATGGTGATGAGGAAAACTGCATTTGCAGAGTAGAACTAGGAATGGGCAAAACAGAACACAATCCTATGAGGTTTTATAGAGAAGACAGGCATGCTGGGTGTTGTAGGCCTTTTTTTCTGTCTAAGCACCCATTTCCTTCTGCTGCATATCAGCTTCATAGATACATGCAACCATTCTGACTCAAGCCAGTGTTAATCTGAAATTATGTACATGAGTGTTCGTGTGCAATTACTTATAGATATGCAAGAAAATGCATATTTAAAGAGATATTTAAATATGCATTTTAAATAAACTTTTAAACATAATGAATGAATGTGTTTTCAAACATTTTTGACCCAATAGCTGTATTCAAATTTTCAGAAAACACAGAATCCTGTGGATAAATACGTTCCAACCTGCACATTTGTGCTTGTTTAACACAATTCTTTTCCACCCAATAGCCAGAGCTCTCTGTTCAAAACAGAGAAATCCCCAAATCACAACATGAAAAAATATAAAATATTTACAAGTTTAAATCAGCATAAACCAAAGTAAAAGCTAGCAGCACTGTAAAGATCTCAAACTAAAATAGCACATTTAAGAGCAATGCTGAATGACTAAAATCTTAGGAAAATAAAAGGTTCTTCACCTGAAACTGAAATACACACACACACATTTTAGGTGTCAGGAAAGCTTTCTGGTGACAGTGTTGCACAATTGAGGTGCCACCACTGAAAAGACCTCTCCTTAATAACTACTGTCACATCACTATCTGGGATGATCTGAAGAAAGGCTTCTGGAGTGACTTTACCATCTGGACACATATTTGGATATGCATTAGCCTGGAAAATGAGGAGCAGATGAGTTTGCACCAGAACTAACAAAGAGCAAATTCTTCAAGTGGTCCGAATTATAATCCGACATATCTGCCAAATCTTCCTTGTGCTCAGTGTAGACAGGCGTTCCCAAATACCACCCCAGTAATAAGTCTTTTCTATTGAAAAGTAATGCACGATCCACAATGCTTTGTTCGTATATGTTGCTCTCCGCCAGCTGCTTGTAGGACCATTTCACTCATACTCCAGCAAGAAATCCAGGTTTGGTGCAGATTGTACAGGAAACGGATGACAATAGCAGCACACTGACGATCGATATTTATTTTATTTATTTATTTATTAAAACATTTTTATGCCGCCCCATTCGCCGAAGCCTCGGGGCGGCTTACAACATAGATAAAACAATAAGTTAAAATCCATATAAAATAATCTTAATTAAAACACAAAGATATGTCTTTGTGATAGACGCAATTTCAACAGACGCCATTGTATGAAAAGAACGAAGGTGAAGGGGAAAGTGCATCTTAAAATGTGATAGGGAAAGGTGCTCCCACCCCACCAAAACCTATTGGATCATGGCAAGAAGTAAAGGGGAAGCTGATGAGGAACACCTGGCAGGAGACCGCGCCCGCGCCCGAGAACCGCACCGCGCCCAAAGACCGCGCCGCGCCCGCGCCCGAAGACCGCGCCGCGCACGCGCCCGAAGACCGCGCCGCGCACGCGCCCGAAGACCGCGCGAAGACCGCGCCGCGCCGCCGACTCCGCCGCTACCTGACTGCCCTGCCACGCCCCTGCACACGTGGCAGGTGTGCCCGGACGGGGTGGGGCGTCGGGTGGCCGGCGGCTACAAAGTGCTGCAGGGGGGAGTGCCGGCGGGAGGAACAACACCTGGCAGGAGACCGCGCCCGCGCCCGAGAACCGCACCGCGCCCAAAGACCGCGCCGCGCACGCGCCCAAAGACCGCGCCGCGCACGCGCCCGAAGACCGCGCCGCGCACGCGCCCGAAGACCGCGCGAAGACTGCGCCGCGCCGCCGACTCCGCCGCTACCTGACTGCCCTGCCACGCCCCTGCACACGTGGCAGGTGTGCCCGGACGGGGTGGGGCGTCGGGTGGCCGGCGGCTACAAAGTGCTGCAGGGGGGAGTGCCGGCGGGAGGAACAACACCTGGCAGGAGACCGCGCCCGCGCCCGAGAACCGCACCGCGCCCAAAGACCGCGGCGCGCACGCGCCCGAAGACCGCGCGAAGACCGCGCCGCGCCGCCGACTCCGCCGCTACCTGACTGCCCTGCCACGCCCCTGCACACGTGGCAGGCGTGCCCGGACGGGGTGGGGCGTCGGGCGGCCCGCGGCTACAAAGCACCAGCAGCGGCCGGGGCCGGCGGCCAAAGGGCGTCGGCCAAAGGGCGGTTTGCCGCCGTTTGGGGGGGCTGTTCGGGGGGGGGCTAGGCTGGCCAGGGGACTTGCTCTTTTGTTGTGGCAGTCCCTTCTGTTGAACGGCCAATTTTAAATGTTTTATAATTTTAAAGTGTTTTAACTTGTTTTTATGGAGTCGTCCCTGGCCATGTTGCCGCCTGAGTTTCCTGGGGAGCGCACTGGCGCCGCCATTGGTGTGGTGATGGGCAATGGACGTAATAGCGGTGGGGGCTTAACGTGTCTGCATAGAAGAAGGAGGGACAGATGGCTGACACCTGTCCCTACTTCTGGTTTTGCTCCCAGCCAGAAGGTGCCAGGGAGTCTTGTCAGTCGCCCCTCGGGCCTGACGGTGCTGTTGTTTAATGCCAGGTCGGCCAATAACAAATCTGCCCTCATCCATGACTTGATTGTGGATGAGGGGGCCGACCTGGCCTGTATAACGGAGACCTGGGCGGGAGAGGGGGGGGATGTTGCCCTCTCTCAATTGTGCCCGCCCGGGTATATGGTCCAGCACTGTTCACGGCCGGAGGGGAGGGGAGGGGGGGTCGCTTTGGTTTACCGGGCCTCCATCACTCTCACGGGACTTCCTGTCCCTTCGAGACCAGGGCTGGAGTGTCTCTACTTGGTGTTGGGCGACCGAGACAGATTGGGGATTCTGTTGGTGTACCGTGCACCCTTCTGCCCAACAGTCTCCCTGCCTGAGCTGACGGAAACGGTCTCGGACCTGGTGTTGAGGACCCCCAGGATGCTGGTCCTGGGGGACTTCAATATCCATGCCGAGGCTAGTTTGACCGGGGCGGCTCAGGACTTCATGGCTTCCATGACGGCCATGGGGCTGTCTCAACATGTCACCGGCCCGACCCATGAACGTGGACACACTCTGGACCTGGTTTTCTCGACGGGGCAGGAAGAGGGTGGTCTGAGGGTGAGGAATTTATGCTTGACTCCCCTGTCATGGTCAGATCACTTCCTAGTGAGGTTTGTGCTCGAGAGCGACATCTCCCTCTGCAAGGGTGCAGACCCGATTGTGTGGGTCCGCCCCCGGAGCCGGATGGATCCAGAAGGATTCCTGAAGGCTCTGGGGGAGTTTCCGGCTGACAAGACGGGTGCTCCTGTCGAGGCTCTGGTTGAACTGTGGAATGGGGAGATGACCAGGGCTGTAGACACGATCGCTCCTAAGCGTCCTCTCCCATCGGGCAGAGCCCGCTCTTCCCCTTGGTACACTCCAGAATTGAGGGCAATGAAGCAGGTTGGGAGACGGCTAGAGCGTAGGTGGAGGAAATCACGTGATGAATCTGACCGAACACACTTAAGAGCCCACTATCGGGCCTATGCTGTGGCGGTGAGGGCGGCGAAAAAGAGACACTTCTCCGCTTCCATTGCCTCCTCACAATGCCGTCCGGCGGAGCTCTTTCGAGTGGTGCAAGGCCTGGTTCACCCAGGGCCAAAGGAAGAGCTGATTCCACCCTCAAAGGCCCGCTGTGACGACTTTGCCGAGCATTTTAGGGAGAAAATCGCTCAGATTCGTCACGAGCTGGATTCCACTATTGATTCAGAGGTTTTAAGGGAGACACCAACGCTACCGTCTGGTCCAGAATTATTGGATGAATTTCAGTTATTGCGGCCCGATGATGTGGACAAGGTGCTTGGACGAGTACGTCCTACCACTTGCCTTCTGGACCCTTGCCCGTCTTGGTTAATAAAGGATTCCAAGCACGGGATTGGAACCTGGATCTTGGAAGTGGTTAACGCTTCTCTGAGGGAGGGTCGGGTGCCTGCTCCTTTAAAGGAGGCGGTAGTCCGACCGGTCCTGAAGAAGGCGTCACTGGATCCAGGGATGGCCGCTAACTATAGACCAGTGGCCAACATCCCGTTTCTGGGCAAGGTGTTAGAGCGAGTGGTGGCGGGACAACTCCAAGCACTCTTGGATGAAACTGATTATCTGGACCCATTTCAGTCCGGCTTCAGACCCGGGTACGGTACTGAATCTGCCTTGGTCGCCCTGTACGATGACCTGTGCAGGGAGAAGGACAGGGGGAGTGCGTCCCTGTTGGTTCTCCTGGACCTCTCAGCGGCTTTCGATACCATCGACCATGGTATCCTTCTGGATAGGCTGGCGGGATTGGGGGTCGGAGGCACCGCTTTGCGGTGGTTCCGCTCCTATCTCAACGACCGATTCCAGAAGGTGGTGTTGGGGGACTATGGCTCTGCGCCATGGCAGCTTTGCCATGGGGTACCGCAGGGTTCCATTTTGTCCCCTTTACTGTTCAATATCTACATGAAACTGCTGGGAGAGGTCATCAGGAGGTGTGGGCTGCGGACCCATCAGTATGCTGATGATACCCAGCTCTACCTCTCGTTTTCCACCAATCCAGGTGAGGCAGTGGCTGTACTGAACCGGTGCCTGGCCGAGGTAATGGGCTGGATGAGGGCCAATAAACTGAAGCTCAATCCAGACAAGACGGAGGTCCTGTTGGTTGGCGGTTCGGGCTTCGGAGAAGGTGACCTGAACCTTGTCCTGAATGGGGTTGCACTCCCTCCTAGGGACAAGGTCCGCAGCTTGGGAGTGCTCCTCGACCCGGAGCTTTCACTTGAAGCTCAGGTGACAACAGCGGCGAGGAGCGCTTTCCTCCAGCTTCGGCTGATTCATCAGCTGCGCCCCTACCTGGAGTACGACTGCCTTGCAACAGTGACTCATGCGCTGGTGACTTCCCGTCTTGACTTCTGTAACGCGCTCTACGTGGGGCTACCCTTGAAGACGGTCCGGATACTTCAATTGGTTCAGAATAGAGCTGCCAGGCTGCTGACGGGGACTGGACGTTATGTTCACATGACACCAGTTCTCCGTCAGCTTCACTGGCTCCCCATTGAAGTCCGGGCCCAATTCAAGGTGTTGGTAATGACCTATAAAGCCCTAAACGGCTTGGGTCCTGGTTACCTGAAGGAGCGCTTACATCCATATTTGCCCAGTCGCCCCCTGAGATCGGCGGGAGAGGCCCTTCTCCGGGAGCCCTCCGTGAGAGAAATTAGGAGGGTGGCTACTCGGAGAAGGGCTTTCTCAGCGGTGGCGCCTAAGTTATGGAATGCGCTCCCCAGAGAGGTCCGCCTGGCGCCGTCGTTATTTGTTTTTCGGCGCCAGGCTAAGACCTTTTTATTTAAGCAACATTTTAAATGCTAAATACAATTGAATTTTATCTGGCCAGGGCGGCTTATTTTATAATGTGAGTTTTAATTAAGATTATTTTATATGGATTTTAACTTGTTTTATCTATGTTGTAAGCCGCCCCGAGGCTTCGGCGAATGGGGCGGCATAAAAATGTTTTAATAAATAAATAAACAAACAAACAAACAAATAAATAAATAAATAAATGAGAATGACTACAATTATTCTAATTTCCATGTTCTGACTGCATTTTTCTTGCTGCGTTGTGTTCCACACCTAGCCATTGTGCTTGTTTGCATGGAACCAAAGGTCAACAACAACCCAGTTATTTAACTAGATTTACATTCAGGCACTAACCTTGGTTGTTCTGCCCTCTTGCATAGCACTGCTCAAAACACTGTGGCAAGATACCTTGCGGAGAATAATGACAGGGGCGTCTTTCTCCATCTTGGCTTTGATTCTCTACCTGGTCAACCATCACCTCCATTTACCATCGTTTACCATCAGACTGTGCAGCCTCAAGGGCAAGGGCAGAGTCTGTATTTGTTTTATTTGTCTGCTGTCGAGTATGATGCCTCCAGATGCTGGCAGAAGGGAAATGGATTAAAATCAGACTATTTTTAAATAGCCGGAAAGCATTTGACATTCATTTGAATAATAACAACTTAAACTATGTTCAGGTGCTTCAGCAAATTAATATCATGCCAATCTCAGTCTGCATAAAGGGACTGCATCCCACCTACACCTACACTTTTCTCATTGTCCTGCCCGACCTTTCATCAGTGCAATTGCTTGAGTTTTGATGCTTGGCTTCCTTGCAAGTAAGACGTGAAAGAATGAATTATACACTTGTGAACAAATATTTTCCAGAGGTTTATAGGGAAGGACAGGTGTTCCATGGCTAACAAGATCACAGAACATCCTTCGACAACCTGCAGAAGTTTTGGACTACTTCACCCACATTCCTGAGCAATGGTCATGGTGGGGAGGGCTGAGAGGAGCCGAACCCAAAACCATCTGCAGACTGGGGAAGGCAGAAATTCCCTTAACAGCCTTTCTCAACCTGTTGCCCCAAATCACATTATCCCCAACCACCCCACCAGTGGGCTGGGATGGTTGTGGATGATGGGAATTTCATTTTGTCATTTTGCATTTGTCCATCTAAGCCTAGTCTTTGACCTCAAGCATGTGCCCTGGTGGGTGTGTGTGTGTAACTCTTTCAGGAAAAAAGATCAGATCAAGCACAGGCCATCTGAAGTATCAGTGCGATCTGGTGTCAGTGCGGCACCCTTTTCAAGCAACTGACGAGGTTGAGAGATGGGCCTCTGGTTCAAAACATGCATTTGTGCAGCGTGTAAAGCTCGGCTGTGTTCCAAGTGGGAGCACACCACTTGGCACCCTTCACACAAAGGTTTCACCGTGACTCTGGTGGCAAGATGAGATTCTGCACATGTAGAGCCAGCATTCCACAAATGAGCCACCCGGAGCCACCCACTATGTGGGCCCACACAGCAGAGTTTTACAATAGCACATATTTTATTCCTGGCAAAACTCACACATTGTAGCTGTGAACTACCGGACTGGATAGGACTGGCGCCAGAACTCGGTGAGAATTCAGAATTCACCTGATGCTTCTGTTTGTATGAACCTGGAGCCATCAGGGCTTCCACTGGGCACCGCCACTTGCCGCGGCCCATCACTCCTCCTTCCCTCTAGGGTTCTCTTATTTATCTAGAACATGGGTCCTCAAATGAAGGCCTGGGGGCCAGATCCGGCTTGCCATGCCCATTTATCTGGCCCTCCATGCCCCTCTGGACCCTCCGCACCTGCACCCATGCTGCACCCGCCGCCACCCACCTCACCCCGCGCGCAGGGAGGCAGTGGTTTGCTTGCTCACAGAAAACGATCTCCAAGCAAGCAAGCCGCTGCCCCATGCGCCTGCCTCCCCTCCCCTCACCATGTGTGCCTGCCCAGCCGTGCCTCACCTTGCCTCACCTCGCCCCCCACCGCCACCTCAGCGCAGGTGCCCTTACGCATCACCCCCGCCCCTCACCGGTCCGTGTGCACTGCCCGCACCACCTCTCTGGCCCGCAGCTGGAACCGGCACCTTTCAACTGGCCCCCTGCTGAAAAGGTTTGAGGACCCCTGATCTAGAAGTCAACATCAGTGCCTTTGGAGGGGACAGAGCCGCTCATCACAATTGCATGGTGGGTGGGTGCATCTTAGATCCCCCTAGATAAAGTCACATTTGGGGGTATTTCAGATGGCAACTGGATGCTGTGGAATGGAACTGGGTAGCTCAGAATAGCAAAAGACCACCGAACAGGCAATCGAATCCAGCAGAAACGTTTGATCGGGAATAGCCGCTATGGCATTTCTGGCGGGGGGGGCGGGCTGAGGGTTTTTGCTGCAGCAGAGGAAACACTGATTCGTGCAGGAAAATGTATGTTGGGCTTGATGTTGCACCCAAGTTACTGTGGGTTCCTCACAAGAGGAAAAAAGGCAGAATATAAATGCTGCATCAGAATCCTGCTAGGAGAATTATGAGCAGAAGGCAGCTTTTGAAAGGCAACCTACCAAGTAAATCCTACAATATTCCTATTTCCAAATATGACAGAAGGCATTCCAGGTTGTCAGTGTTGTCTCCTACGAGTGCCTCAGGAAGATACAAAGGTTTAAATGCAAGGGAGTGGCTGCCAAGGATCCATATCAGACACTGGAACCTGGCAAGAAAGATACCCTCAAGTGGCTAGCATACCTTCACAGGCATTTCTGGCCTGTCCTCTCCAGCTGAGGGACAACCCAGGGAGACATCCCTGAAACACATTCTTCATCAGAGGCTTCCTCCAGCTGTCCTGTTTGCAGGGTTGATGGCCATGCCTGGTAAACAGGAGCATCCTCCGAGGCTGAATCTTCCAGCTATTGGAAAGAGGCTATGTTTGTTTCTTCTTCCAGCTTCTTCCTGCTTCTTCCAGCTTCTTCCTGCTTCATCTTCTTCATCGGAGGAAGAAGATGAAGAAGACAACAGAGAAGAAGACTATGATGAAGACGGCTGAATCTGTGTGACCTCCGGGATCTTACAGCCTGCTTACACCAGCTTCTGCTGCCAGGTCTGTCACCAGACAATCCAACCGAGCAGCCTTCTCCTTGCTTGGTGAGATGGTTCTTCATTGGGTCAAATTCTCTCAGAAATATTCACAATGTGTTTTTGAGAAGTTCCTTTTCATCTATATTCCTAATCCAGATCTGAAACTGTCTCCAAATGTAAAATGCCCCTTCCCATGTGTTTTCAAAAGTGTCCCATCTAGAGTTGTTTTTTAGGTATGGACAGGGATGGTTGGAAGGCCGGGAACTGAAATTATCTTTATCCAGAGGCAATACCATTAGGAATTTTCAGACAGCACTTGGCACAGATGAAGTAACAGTATGAGCCAGCAAGCCGTGTTCAGAATGGAGCAGGAGCTTTCTGTAATGCTGTTTAGGAAGTCTACTGAACCATATTCGTACACTATGTGTATCTGCTAGATTATCTCACACGTAGAACGCGTTCCACGTGGTTTGCAGAACAGAGTGTAACAAATAAAAAATGTCACGTTTCAACCATTATGATTCCTTTAAGTGACTATGCAACATTCTGCTTGATGAATTTACACTGTCCAGGACTACTCAGTACTACTCCCAGTGGTCACTCGGACACAACAATCAACTTCCTCAAGCAGCCACATCCATGGGGGGCGGCACTGGTGATACCCATAAGGCAGGGCTTCTCAACAGCCCATGGAGCCCTGCCAGGCCAACTCTGGTCATTCCAGCCCCAGGGAAGACAGAGTAAGCCCCTGGGACAAGGCATTGAACTGCTCTAAATGCAATATTTTGTATTTGTCACCAGCGTAGCCATTCTTAGTATGTACGCTAGCAGTTACCATTGTTTAAATGCGGTTTTAAATTCAGCTTTTAAATGTCATAGTGAATAGCTATGATTCTTTTTTTTAAGCATTACCTCTATTTATATAGCATTTTATGTGTTGTAAAGCATCCAGGGAGCCTCAGGTACTAGCTGGTAGAAATAAAATAAATAAATAATTCCAGGAAGAGCAAAGCAATGTCTGCTTTTTAAATTATTTTTAAGCATTTTAAAAAAAATCCTACTTCTCAGCCAAAGGCTCATGGGACATATTTCATGTATCCAGTAAAACAAGGCAGTCCCTGCTGACAGCCTTACAATTTACAAAGATATTACTCACAAGGGAAAAGGAGTGAGGAAGGGACGGGGGAAACGGATGATTTTTGTTTCTGTTACTGTTTTGGGTTTCTGGTTTGGACTTTGTGTCTGTGTTTGTATTTTCTGCTGGACTGGTGGAACTGTCCTTCCTCTCTTTTCCCATCCCTGATGGAACTGCTGTTGGTGATGAAACTGGGGGAAGAGCACCCTTCAAGGGATGGTCTTTCGACAGGACAAGCAGAAGGACCAGCCTTCCCTCTGATCTCCCTCAGTACAGCTTGCTTAAATAATTGCAGGTGATGACCTTAAGTAATGCATTCAGGACTTCCTGTTAAGGTGCCCATAATTAGGAATGTGGAAGGCATCCATTTTGGGAGTTGGAATCCACTGGATTTTCTGGGCTTGGCTCCCTGCACAGCAGCTCACTTTCTCACAGCGGAGAGTCCAACTTGGTGGCAAACACATCGAAAGTTCACACAAGGAACTTTCCCACAACCAGCTTCCTTTGCCTGCAAGCAAGACACCTGGCCTTTGTTTGTGTTGCACAGGCCATGGAAGGATCTTGCTGGTTGCGTAATGAGACTTCAGTGTTTGTGGGCTTCCTCTGGGCTCAGCCTTGATTCTTAAGCAAGGGCCAAGCCAAGAAGGAGTCCGACAGAGAGAAGAAACTGGATTCCAAGGAGGATTGTCACAACAGTGATGGTGTAAGCCACCAGGAAAGCCTAGGGCTAGTGGGATGGTATATAATTTGAACTAACAAACAAACAAATCCGACGCATAAAATGATGGCTCAACCACACTAAACACACAGCAATTGAGAGATGCTTAAAACTAACAGAACTGGAGCACCGGTAGCAGCAGTCTCCAGCCAAGCACAGCATGACGGTATGAGAAAGAATGTTGTCTTCTGCACATTTTGAAGGGAGGGGAAATCTTCCCAAATTTGTATTTCCCGAATCAAGAAGAAAACCCAGACACAGCTGTGTTTCTGTATTCGTGCCTCTCCAAATTTTGTGATGCAATCCAAAAAAGGGGTTCTGTAAGTGCAGATCTGATGTGGATCTGGACTCACATCAGCTGGTCTGCGTACTTCATGTGTGCATGAAGGTGGGGTGTGCAGCTGGATTTCAAAGAGCAGCAGCTGATCACGCTTGCGTCTTTGGTAGCGCACTTGGTCCATTGCATAATTCATTGTTCCTGTATCTATTAGCACGCTTTGCTTTTCACTGATCCCATAACCCACCTTCTATTTCTAACTGTCTTGATATGTAGTCAGTAACATGTTCACTGTTTGCATACTTTGCATCACAGACCATTATCCCACGTGGAAAACAAAGGAAGACCAGTGCTATTTAGCAATGCCCTCAGTTGTAACTTCTTCAACTATTTGGACATATGGATGCAAAGACAGCCATGGAATATGTTCCCATTCCATTGCATTGCAACATTATTATGGATCCCAAAGTTGAGGTAGTGCCTAGTCATGTATTTCATGTATTTGGTGCTATAGACTGTACTGAGAGCAATTCTATACACACGGCAGAACTAATCAGTCTCTGTTTCCAATTGGAGCATGCACTAAGCAATATAGGCAGTCTTTGGGAAGGACTGTCGCCATCCAAGACCTGAGGATCACAGCATTCACTCCCCGTGACATGGTTACATGCCCATTTTGTTCCATTTATCATGAATGCATAGCAGTATGTGGGTTGGCTCCAAGAGAGGAGGCATGTTAATGTAACAGCAACACTAGCAGTTTGAGGGGGTTGAGGAAGGGGTAAGATACGAAGAAAGACACAAACACTGGAGCTTAGATAGAACTAGGACCTCTTTATTTAACTGTGGTGGACCCACCAACCTGGCAACCATGAGTGTGGGAAGCTGACTTCTCTTTGACAGGCAACTAGGCTGCTGATGGGGCCAACAACTCTGCCCAGAAAGGAGGTGGGCTAGATTCCCACTCCACTTTCCTAGGTCACGCAAGGGGAGCCTCCTTGTCTTCCCCCTTGGTGTGGCACAACTCCCAGGACATGACACAGGCTGATCGCAAAGGCAACCCAACAACCACGCACTGGTGCAATCGCATCCTCTGTAGCCGCTCACCCACAAATGGCTGTTTTCCACCCAAGCTTTGCTGCGGGGTCAAGAAGACCAGTCTTGCAAGCATCTTTTTATTGCTGTAGATTTGCCAGCACTCAGAAAGCAGTCCTGTCTCCAAGAAGAATAGTCACGTCAAGGAAAAGGGCGTCTGGACAGGAATCCAGTGAGGTTACAGATTGCATTCTGCCCCGTGTTCCTGCAAAGAACATTCACTTACTGGAAAGAAGGGATGGGGAGGAGAGCTCCTAAAGCAGATTCTGTTAGCATACCTGACAAACTGCTAGTGACCATTTGCTCTTCTAATATTTCTTTAACTTTTTTGGCAAAATCAACAGCATGACAGGATTGCCTCAGTGTAAGAAACACTGCACTATAACAAAGACGATCAGTTCAGGAAAGGTTTAATAACTGGAGCAGAATTCTATTACCTTAGACCTCATTTCAGCTTCCATGTAACATAAATTCAGTGCACTGTTAGAGAGTCATCTATCAGGTAACACACGATGCATTTCCACTGTGCGGCATTATACAGCGTAGCCTCTGACTGTGGAAGGAAATCTCTGGCGTCTCCCAGCTCTTCCCCTGGGAACTCCCACTCTTCAGGTGGCCAGGCAGTTGTTGGGGGCGCTAAAGTGTGCAAACAAATGAGGAAAAGAATTGGCACAGATAATTCTCTAGGTGTACGGAGTGATGTTTGCATGCAGTGCATAAGTCATCACAATTTCAAGTTGGTGACACACAAATTCCTCATAGCTTCACACCCAGCACTTCCCCTGTTAAAAAAAATGCCTTGTGCAAGGTCAGCATCACATTGCCGATGTTATTTCAGCGACTGAGAATGGATTGGCAGCCAAGATGGTGGAAATTTCCATGGTCAGGTACACTATTGACTGCTTCTACATTGATATTGTAAGATGCAGGAAGGGAGGGGAAAGCAAGCAGCTATAACAGAGAATTACAGGTGTAGATAACTCCTGCGAGGAATCTCTGACAGCTGCCATATGAGACAAAGACGGAGTACCGTATGCCACAGTGTTTTGATTTATTAACGGTACAAGCTTAAGGAAATCTTAGTGAACATTAGTGCCATGGGATAAGTAAATATGAATTCGGGAAAGTACAATTTCCCCCCGCAACACTGTGCTTTGACTCCCCAGATACCAGGATTAGACATCTCAAGCTATCTAACTGCCCCCTGCTCGAAGGGTCATTGTGCTGTCTGCCCAAGTTAACGACATTCCACTGTGCGGCGCTGAATTCTCATACATTTTGTGTACAACCCTGCAGTACAAACACAGAGGACAAATCTGTCCATTTTGCTTTATCTCCGATGTGGGATTTTGAAATCACAAGACACAGAAAGACAGATTTTTAAGATCTAGATCCTTATACCTTGGGCCTGGATAGACAAATTGGCTAATTTCAGTTTCTCTCCCATTGTTGCCTTGTTGGATCTCAAGTTATTTTTGTCCCAAATCTGGAGAACATGGTGATTTGGGTGAAATATTTATCAAAACTGAGCGGAACTTAATTTTCACTCATTACTTCACGCAGCAGATTTCCTGTCTTCTGCAGATGCCCTTAACTCTGGGGCTTACTTGAGACTTTCTCTATACCTGGCCACCCTTCATAGTAGCATTATGGGAAGACTTTGCCTACAGAGGCCCCGCACAGATTTGTAGTCTGTGCCTTTGTGTTGTCATTCATCAGCTACCCTACTGCACCAATGGCCATGTTTGTTATTTTCTACAAATCCACTCACATGCAGCACCTTGAGTCCAGGTTGTTGTACCTCAGTGGCTCCCCCATGAGAATCCCATGGGATTATTCGCTGTGATAGACCAAGCATAAAGTGCCTCTGAAATATGGTGGCATGACCCTTCAAGCTGATCACACCCACACATCACCCCTGTAGGCTTGAGGCAAGTGTGAAGGGTGATCATTTTTCTTGGGATTTCTAAATATTGCCCGAGTGCCTCCCCTTCCCATCCCATTATGCTGTTTAAGCTGTCACAAGCATTGCTGGAGGCTCGGAGTGCCAAATAGAATCATGTCTAGTTTGAAGCTCGCAAAATTCCAATTATATTGCACCACAGTGAACCTGTTTAGCATGCACAATAGCAGTGTCTCTGCTCAGAAGAGGAAAAAAGCATAATTAATCCCTACCTAGATGCATGAACTGAGAGCACTGAATTCTCGTACCTCGGAATGCATTCTCTGGTCATTGCTCGTCTCGCTTTGCCAGGATTCTTCCCGGACGGAGCAGCTGTGTGCCTCCTGCTGTGGCCTGTGCAGGATCCTCCTTGTTGCAAGGCCTCTTGGAATGGCCAGTGTGTGTCCCAGGCACATTCGCCGGCAGCGCATTAATAAGTCCTGCATGCCCAGAGGGGGCGCTTTGCCTCCAGGGCCTGCCCTGTGTCAGGTGTGGCGGCACTTAAGGTACTCACTGCAGCCTTCACCTCCTCTGCTATGAAGCACATCATCATCATCATCATCTTGCCCATAATAGGGAGTGGAAAAATAAACGACATGGAAAAATCCTCTTTGGAAAAATAAATTACATGAATTGCCTGAAAAACTAGATGATCTTTAACAATTCATGTCGACAAAAGCATGTCATGAGCTGAGCCAGCTGGAGCTGGGGGACAGACTAGATGGCCAGGAGGAACCCAGGAGGACCCTTCTGACTCACTCTGTTTCTGTGTTTCTAATTCCTTAAGCAATGGTCCCATTGGTCGTTACACACACACACACAAACACACACACACACACACACACACACAAGGAATACGTCTTTATTCCTAAGATACAATCCCAGGCATCTTCTGCTTTGGAAAGTGCTCCTGTCCATAATTCTGGACAGAGATTGCCAGTCACTTTAGCAGGAAGTACTGAACTAGATGGAGCAATTGGTACCATTTGTTTCACTTTATTTCTGTACAGCACAATAGCCAAAGTTCTCCGGGTGGTTTACAGAGATTAAAAACTTCTAAAGACATGACAAAAATCATATAAATATAACAAATGAACATACAACACTCAGGGAGACATACAGCTATCTAAGCACAATTTTGAACAACCTGGGACAAGGAAAAAAATCATACCTGATTAAAACGTCATTATATGCTACCAAATGCCTGAGAAATGAGGAAGACCTTAACCTGGCACCAAAAGGAGAATGATTTTGGAACCAAGCAGGCCTCATTAGGAAAAGCATTCCATAATTGGGAGCCTACCACTGAGAAGGCCTCTCCTGAGTCTCCTATCAGCAGACACCTGGAGAAGGGTCTTAGGTGATTAATGTAAGTTCAGGAAAGCTGTTCCAACATACTGTGAGCCTAAGCTATGTAAGGCTTTATAGATCAAAACCAGCACCATGAATCAGGCTCAGAAACATGCAGACAGCTAGTACAGTGGTACCTTGGCTCACAAACTTAATCCGTTCCACGACTCTGGTTGTGACCCGAATTGGTTGTGACCCAAGTCAAATTTCCCCATAAGGTTCAGTGTAATTAAGGTTAATCTGTTCTGGCCCCTCCAAATATGGTTGTGAGCCAATTTTTGGTCACGAGCCAAGTCAAATTTCCCCATAAGGTTCAATGTAAATAAGGTTAATCCATTCTGCAACTATTTTTTTTAATCAGAAAATTTTGAAACAAAGTGACAAAGAACAACAAAGTGACAAAGTACAGTACAGTACAGTGGAGAACACTAACCTAGGTGGGAGGGGAGGTTATTGTTTTGAGGGAGAGTTCCCCTCCATAAGGACATTGGGGAGCTCTCTTTCAGCAGTTTCCTCTCTTCTTTGTCTCTTAGCTGCAGGATCAATTTTGGTGAAAAATCTGTCTATAGTCACTTGTTTTTTCCTGCGCTGCATAACCTCCAGAAATGAGAGACCACGTTATCGTTCACCAGATTCAACACTCTGTTCACTACAGTTATGTTGGGGTGGTGCTTCTCAAAGAAATCCTGGCACTCATTCCATTTCTTCATAATGGATTGCATCCCATCACTGCTAATCTCCTCCCTGTCTTCCTCTTCCTCAGTGGAATCCTCCTCAGCAAGTGCCTTCCGCTGCTCACTCTGGAGTTCAAGTTCTTCTGTTGCCAGCTCCTCTATTTCTTCCCTGCACTAACACAACTGTGATTGTGGCCATCTCCTCACTTGGGGGGCGGGGGGGGGATGCCGCAATCTTGTCACCCAATGCGGAGTTGGTGACCCAAGTCAAAATTTTCATGAAATTTTTGTTTGTGACCCGATTTGGTTGTGAACCAAGGCATTCGTGAGCCGAGGCACCACTGTATAGGTAAGCCAGAATTGGTGTCAATTTGCATAATGCAGAATCATCGTTCATAGAATTCATTACTCTATGTTCCCCATGTCCTTTGATCCCATGTCCTTTGAGAAGAAATGCAGAGACCAGTGCATACTTTGAATGCTCTCAAATAACATTCCAGTTTGTCCAGTGCTCAAAGTCCAATGAGATTTCCTGTGGGAACCTGGATAATTGCATCCCAAGTCATAATGCACATTAATTATATCATGGATTAATGCCGGAGATAGATCCAGTTTATGGACTGTAATCGGATAGTTCTAAATGCAAACACTCCATTTATTACTGTGATGCTGAAAGGATACACTGAGAGTTTTTACAAGGTACTTCTTGGTTAGCTGAAAAGCTCTGTCTTATTTGACAGATAAACACAGAAACGTGCGTTCTTGTTTCAGTGATCAAGGTGGGGATAGGATAGTTCCCAGACTCTTGTGTCTTCCCAGACTCTTCTATCTACCCAAATTAGAGCTGCCATTTGTCTCTCCTAAGGGAAAACTAGAGGCAGAAGATCTTTTTCAGCCAAAAGACTCAAAGAATGTCAAGGTCAGCGCAAGGCAAGGTCAGCCCAAGTTCAGCAAAATGTCCAACAGCCCTCACACGTTGCCTATTGAAATGCGTTTCTGCAAGTGATGTGTGTTTGTAGATGCATACGTGCCCTGGACCCTGAATATCTAGTGCAGGGGTATGGAGTCTGACCCACCAGACACCCTACCCTGGCTCTGGGTTCCTGGAGGATCACCTCCCCTTTCCTGGTGCCCAGTTTCTTTCCCGTGGCTGCTGATTTTTGGTTATGTCCTGGCTTTTCTTTCTCATCACCACCTCTCCCTCCATCCTTCAGGTCTCAAAGGCTCAAGACAATCCTTTGAAATGCAGTTCTTTTATTGTAAGACCACAGGGGACAAAAGAGTTTCACTCTAAACAGCCTTTCACCAGGAGAAGCTTTGGCTCATGTAAAGAGGGAGTGAATTGGCTTCAGCACCCCAATCTACCATGATCCCCAGTACATGAATTGCCCATGAACGTAGATATTCCGAAGGAATAATCACTTACGGTCTAGCTTTTGTCACTTCTCCCAAAATGGTGGCTTTGATCGTCTTTAGCTTTGCCAGCATCACTTCTTATCCACAGCAAGGAAGAGTTTATGCATGCCAGAGTCCTGGTTTATTTTCTGCCATCATTACTGTTCTTAACTTAATCTAAGTTCATGGTGCTGTAAATAAAATTGCATCCTGACTGGAGTCGTGGATTTAGCTTCGAAATAAAGCAGCCATCCCTTCCTTCTGACAAGGCAGCACATTACTGAATTATCATGACAGCATTGCCACAATTATATTTAATGCAATATTAGGAATGCATAGTTTCGTGGCACTAAATTACTTATTACACAGTATATGGGTAGGCGGCAAATGGGACATGTTTATGCTGCCGCACTGGTGTCTGCTGCTACTTCAGGAAACTTCAGTTTAATTTACTTCATCATCTAGGAAAATTGCTGCCTGACCTCACAGAATCTCTTTCCAATTTACAGACTATTATTTGTTGTTAGCTCAGTAATGGGCTTTTCATCCATTTGGGTCTTATTCTGCTTTCACCTGTTCCCATCTTAGTGGAAAACAAATCCACAAATTCTGGTAGATTTGGAATCATTCTACTCTGGTGGAAGGCAACCCCTGAATATAGCCCAGCTTTCTGTATTTATCGTGAGTAACTTGGCATCCTCTTTGCACAATACTGTTTCTTAAAATGTTTCTTTTGGCACCCATCGAACTTCTTAAACACTGGGTATCTATGAAAAATTATTATTTTCACAAAGTATGATTTCCTTATTAGTGCACCTCAGCAAGATTGGCTTTGGCAGTTCGAGATCAACAGTCAGGACTCCGTGCTACTGTGGACTCTCTCCAACCCGGGCATCTGAGTAGACAGCTGGCTCCATCATCATTTCCCAGAATGCAATGCCCTGGAAGTTCCAGTTCTGGCCCACAGCTGCTACCATTGCTTTTGTGACAGTATCTGTGCTTTTTACCCACAATGCACTGGCACTGGAACTTCTGATACTTTACAGTTGGAATAATGAAGTCGGAGCACACAGCTACTGGAGTAAAAAAAAGTCCAGAGTAATTGGCAGAGGTGGCAATGCCCTTTGGAAATATCACCAGCGGTGTGAACTTAAGCATTTGCCTTCCCATGGCAAGACTGCTTCTGAGATAGCATTACAAAGCAAATCAAATAGTTCCTCCTATCCATCTCTGTGAAAATGGGGCAGAAAAGATTCCTCTGCCCTACAGGTGTCAATTCAATTCTAAGAACAAAACAAGCAGAACTGGATGGCATAGAAGGATGAGTTTATGAAATAAACCACCACACCATCTTTAAAGCGTCTAAGGCACTGCACAGGAGTGTTCACATGAGCCATTTTTGTTTTGCATGATGTGCTTATACACAGGACTAAACTAGATATAAATGAACCCAGGAAATAGCAGGGAGGAAAGGAGATTAAGATGAAGGCATGGAAAAACAAGGGTAAGAACACTATAGTCCTGAAGAACTGGGGATGAGGAAAGGAAAGCACTGGGGGATAGGTGTTGAGAGAACTGGGGTCTAAGACCATTCAGCCAGACAGGATGGCCTGTTAGGTTAAAAGCTGCCTCTGAGATCATGGGCCAGGGCCCATCAATGGGAGTCCAGGGCTCTTGAGATGAAGAGAAGGAAGACTACCGCTGTGAACAGCTTTGAATGAAAGTCTCTCGTAATATCCAGCCAGGGGTGAACTTCTACCGTACTAAAGTGGGGACAGAAGGCATTATGGAAAATAACAGACATTTGGAACCAGTTCAATGTCTTGTCATTTCTCCCACGTCGCTTCTACAACCCTTCACATTCGTGGATATTATTTTACATGCTCTCCCCACATCGGTGTTTGGAGCGTGACAGTTTTGCAGTGGTTGTGACAATGGTGTCAATTTTAAATGATGCCTAAATAGGAACCAGGGACTGTAAAATTGCTTCCGGGTGTTTGAGTCTGCATTTGGGAGCCTTATTACCACTCTCATCTTACAGCAAAAATGTCAGAGTAACCATATTCAGTGTAACAAGAAATAAAAAATATATGTCAGCTATAATCCAGATCAGCCTGTTGTCCAAAGTGCTGTTCAGGCATTTTCTGAGACTGCGTGGAAGGAAGGATGGACTTTCCTGAATTCGCCTGGTATCCTTGTTCTCACCGACTGCAGCCTCAGATCTTTACACACAGAGGATTCTGAGTGCATTTAGGTGAACATATGAGGAGTCCCTGTCAGATGTTTTGCTGAATCTATAGCTGTGGTCTGCATAGAGAAGGAAGTTGAGGGATGGGGCTAAGGGTTCCTATACACACAAAATAAGAATGCATGGAGGTGAACGAGTCTCCTGTTGCTGTTTATTAAAAGTTCTTACTATCCATCTCTGTGAAAATGGGGCAGACAAGATTCCTCTGCCCCACGGGTGTCAATTCAATTCTAAGAACAAAACAAACAGAACTGGATGGCATAGAAGGATGAGTTTATGAAATAATATTAAGCCATCACACCATCTTTAAAGGATCCAATTAATGCAATTGTTAATAATACAGAAGGTAAGGGATGTGCTCGCAACATTGCAGATGAAATTGCGGTGACCTGTGTCAATTTCAAATCCATCCCAAGAGCTCATGCAATTTCTGCTGTGGCCCTGTCATAGGCTGGCGTGCTGCGATCCATTCGTTTCCATGGGAACACACCATGAGACATGTTGATAGCATCATGCTATCTTCCGCAATGACAGTATTAACTCACATATTTGTATCTCCAATATTTATGACTGATCTTTGGCTGGAACCATTTATAATTAAAATGGATTGACAGAAGAGCTAAATGTGGACTGAAAATATGTTTAGGGTAATTTGCAAAGGATTTCACAGAGTACCACAAAAACTTCACAAAAATGTCATTTTATATATACCACAGATATATACCATCCCCATCCCAAAGCTGTGTGTGCAGTCACAGCTTTGTCTTCCATGCAACACCTTCTGTCATTTGATGCCATTCTGGCTCCTTCTGCTTCCTATGCTATTGATCAGAATTCTAGTTCCATGCAATTCCAGGAACAGATCTGTGCTAGATTGTTTAAAAAATGTTACACACCTTTTCCTGATGCTCCAGATCCTGAAAATTCTTAGAGATTCAGAGCAACATCACCACACACACACACAAACACAAGGATCATTATTAACATGTTAGCTTTGGCGCTGTTGTTTTCTGTAGTGGTCTGTGGGAGCGTTCCCTGTTAAAATGCAAACAGCAGCTTCTCAGAGAGAATTTTTGACCGGATTGTAAGAGGGACAGAGGGAATTATATGTATCATCCGCACTCTCATGATCCAAATCTGCTCAAGATTTCCCATGGCTGCTGTTTGCACACCATTCCTCCACTTATATACATTAATTGCATTCACACAATGTACATCTAGTTTGGCTATGGATAGATAAATCAGCGTATTTCTAGCCCATGTCACAGCTTCACATGTATTCAGTCCTAGGTCCATAGCATCCAATCTATGCATTACTCTCCTTCCCCCCATTTTCTTCTCTATGAAAAGAAGTTATATCTTGGTAAGCAACTTGCCCTAATATATTTATATTATTTATTTATTGAAATCATTTCTATGCTGCCCCCATCGCAACAAAGCCTCGGGGCGGTTCACAACATTCATAAATAATTTAAAACTGGTACCATCTCGGCTATATATATTAAAATCTATAAATACAATAATAATAAATTAACAGTTAAAATAACTTTTAAATAAAAAGGTCTTCGCCTGGCGCCGAAAAGCAAATAATGATGGCGCCAGGCATATAAGCACTATGTGTATGAATTCCAAGCAAAGAACTGGAATCCAAAATTCTGAGCAATGGGCAATCTGATGGAAAGCTTTGTTCTTATCTTACTATTACTCCAAGAACTCTGAATCAGGTTGGATCATGGCTGAAAATGATAACTAAACAAATATGCAGTTCTTAGGCCTGCAAATATGTGGTTTGGTTGTCAGCTCCTAGAAGGCCCTGTTAGCATGGCCATTGGTTAGTAAGTCTACAAGTTGTGCTGTAAAACATCTGGCAATCTACTTTGTCCACCTGTAAAAGTAGATCACCAGATGTTTTCCTTCCTGGACCATTGTTGAAGGGTATTCCATGAAAGCTAGTCTTCCTTCTACTGCTTCTTCCTAATCTAACCATCTGGGCACCAATGTCCACCTCTACTTTCTGCTCACTCTAACTCCTAATTGACCTCCCAAGTCTCAACTCATAGCATTGCTTTGGCTGAATACACTGAAGAATTTATACATTCCTATGTCCAAACTCAGAAGCCAGACTACCATGCGTATTTGCCCTTTTAAGGGGAATGTTGAGCCTTCTGCGGTTTCACATTGCATAATTCAGCTGAGATCATCGCTACACATTTACAGAGCGTGTGGTTCAATTAAGCCTTGAACCATATCTGTGCAAGACTACAGCTGCAAACATCTAGCCACAAACTTGGGAGTAAAGCCAATTGATCTCAGTAGGATTTACTTCTGAGCAGACATGATTAGCATTGTACTGTAAGTGCCTTAACATTGATTCCTTGTACACCTAAATAGTAGCTCCAAAGAATCACCTTATATCTTACAAATCTTTTAGATCTTCTTGTGAGGAGCTCAACTGCTTACCTCCTTACTCATGTCTCTGAACCAACTGGGCTTAAATCCAGAGAGGGTATTTCTCTCTGTTTCAGTTTCTGGTTTTGTTATTTCTTTTTTCAAATCTAGTAGGAAAATAATAATTTTGGTAGATTTCCCCCTTTTTGATCTTTTTTAAAAAATTAAATAACATCATGTTCTAGTTAAAGATCACTAAAATATATTTTCCAGATTATTATATCCAAACGGACAAAAGCAAAGTTAAGGATTACTATGTAAACAATGTTGCCTCCTTCTTTTTAACTGAACAATTTTAGTTTTACCACTTTGGCAATTTTCCACAACTGCTTTCTTACTGCACAGACTGTAAGACTGAAAGAGGTATTGTTATTTGCCATTAGCTTAATCACAAACTATCTTTTTCCAGTATATTCGTATTTTGGCAGGCTCAGCAGACATGTTTAAAATCAGTCACAGCTTTACTACTGTGCCAGCAATTATATCTTCTATTTTCACAGTTTTGATTTAGCTTGCATGGGATGCTGGGAATCTATGTTTTTATAATTATACTCTTTGAAATTAATATGGGTGATCTTCTTCCCTTTCTTCAGAGAAAATAGCGCTCATCATTTTCCCCATTTCATCTAAAAATTATTTCCAGATTAGTTTTCTAATTCTAGCAAGAAAACCCCTTAGTTGACAGACACTGATCAATGAAATCTATTACACAAGAACAAAATATAACAGTGCCTTAACGATGCCTTAGTAAATACAAAGCCAAGGGAAGTGAAACAAGGCCACTAAGGAAAAATACAATTAAGTGAGTCGCAGCAATAGGATCTGTAGAATAACTAGATCCAGGATGGAGAAATACATTAGTTTCATCCTTGTATGGGCTGTAAGTTTCACTGATCACACTAAAACTTGTTTAGTAGGTGGGCATAGAATCAAACTGATAATTACACAAGATGCACAAGTAATAGTTCAGTGGCTCCATTGCAGCAAAATCCGTGGTTCATCATTCAGTCTGGGAGCCCATTTTATAAAAACTGGTTTAATAAACACAGCCTTTCTGGTTAACAAATAGAGACAGGAATGAAATCTTTGATTTAGTTTGAATTATGGAAAACTTACCAAATACTATACTTTCAACCGACTATACAAACCAAAATTTCAGTTACCCTTCAAAATTAACACTTTTCTGAATTTTGCAATGGCATTCTCCAATCAGAAAATCAGGCAAATTGCATTAAAAAGCATTCTATTGGGACAATTTATTGCAGTAATTAGTATATTATGCAAAATGCATATATGCAGAGAAATTGGTAGAAAGGTTTATGAATTTTATTCAGACTTTTAAAAAAAGTCTTAAAGTTTGGAACAAACTGAAATTAAGGCTGGAAATATTCTCAAAATTCAAGATGAAATGAATTTAAGATTGGAAAATTGAAAACTGAAAGGACAAATTTGTCCATCCCTATTGACAATGTTCATTTCACTGACTTAGATTCATGTCATTGTTCTAAAAAAAAAAAAAAACCCATAAAAACCTCAATTCAAAATAGATAGATGCAGTCCAAATTTGAAGACTTGATTAACTTTTAATCCAACTCCCATTTATGCAGGTATTTTTCATCACCCTATACTTCCCAATAAATTGTCAAGTGTAGACAGAACGTGTGTCTCTTTGCATATTGATATTAACGTTGGCTTTTGAAAGGGGAAAGTATATTTTCACAGACAAAAAATCATTTTTAAAAAACTTTTAATCTGACATCTGATGCTGTATTGACAGTACAAGGGAAAAAAAACTACAGGGTGTTTCATAAAGTACGCAGTTTTTAAAAATGCAATAAATCAGCCAAAATCAAAGCAAAATTCAAAATTTTTATTTAATTTCATTCAACATATACTTCAATTTAATAATGAAAAATGATATCAAGCATATGTCCTCCTCCACTTTCTCTGCAAGTAGTCATCCGATCATTGAAATTAATGATAACTCTTTTGCAGACATCCCTGTCAATTTTGCCGATTACCCGTACGGTTTCGACCGGGCGATTTTCTGGTTGCAACTGACCCAGATTCTTCGAATTTCTGTACTTACCTCGAAACTGTTGTTGTGGTAGGGGCATTGTCACGTCCAAAGATCATGAGAAGTTTACGGACAGTCTCTGCGTAGCCCTTCCCATTTTTGTAATGAGTTTTCACAATAAGAATGCGTTGCTCGATACTGAACTGCTCCATGGCTACTAAATGGAAAAACGACAAATGGTCTTCTAACTGGAGTGATAATAGATAACGAAAATGACCATCTTCAACCAAAAAAATACCACGCAATTCAAAAACTGCGTACTTTATGAAACACCCTGTAGTTTTCCTTTGGTTCTTCCATGCTTCTGAATTTCTTACTTTTCCCAGCAAAATATAATATACCAAAATGCATAATTTTGCTTAAAATGAATGCATCGGTATTTCAGGACTTCAATGCACCTATCTGTGGTTAAAATGTGTACAGCTATAATGACTGTGTGTGTGTGCGTGTGTGCGCACGCACGCACGCGCTCATGCACATGTGGAGGGGGCCATTAAAAATAGGGCCAGTCCATCCTGGCACTACGTTCCTGCTCAGATTAGCTTTCCGTGCGTCCAGTGCCAGGTGTATGTATTTGCTTATTTATTGTCACCACCCTAGCAAACTGGCTATTCCACACTGAGTTCACAGGAGGGATGGCCTGGGTGGTGGTGGTGCCTTGCAAAATGCATTCCTTGGTCACAGCAAAGCAGACAGTGTGGTTAAGGCAAAACCGCTTCCTGGGACCTTCTAGGCATTCTGGTGGAGAAGCTTCTATGTTTTGGTGCCTAAATGGGCCATACCCTATTGCCTTGGGATTCAGGGCATGGGCATGGAAAGGTATCCCCTCAACACATGTTGATATAGGCAGGCTTGCTCCGTATTTATGAATGAAGTAGTACCTGCACTGTTGAACAATTTATAGAATGTGTTGCATTGCATATATTATCATTCTCCTAATAAAGTGGGGGCAGTTAGCAGGCCTTGAGGAAAAGAACTTCAAAACCTCTTGCTGCTTTACATGTACAGACTTCTGACAGACGGTACATGTTTTAAGACATATATGGCTGAGGAGCCCCTTAGTTTCATTCATTGACAATCTGTGTAAGCTGTAAAGTGAAAGGGATGAGCTCTCCAAAAACAGTTACAAAATGGCACCCTCTGACCTTCAGGAAAAGGACCACCTTATCCCTTGGATGCAGTCCATGGCCTCAAAAACATTGGACAATGATATCTGTCCCACCAGGCATGATACATTCAAGGGTGTTTTGATACAACTAGGAAGAAAAAAAACTTCCATAATTTGATGTAGCTTAAGTTATGTTTAATGATAGAAGCAATTAACTGATGGTATAATCCCATGTTTTGAGGAAATGATGAGCTGTAAGACACCAAGAACCTTAGGACTTAGGATAGGATAAAGATTTTTCCTAAATCTTAAGAAAAAAGCCCCCTTATTTTCAATGTGCTCTACTTCTGCAAGTTATTTTATCCTTTCTTCCTTTCCCTGCAGGTGTCAGATATGGACAGCTTAAATTTTTCTAGACTTTTTTTTTTAAAAAACCTTCCCAGTTTGAATGTCATGTCTGTGTATGTATCAAAGATTTAGCCCTGCTTTGGTGCAGAGGCTGTCATTCGTTTCCTGAATCCTGTCAAAGAAGACATTATCTTCTGCCACCATTATGTGTAAATCTGAATTTTCAGTGGGGTTGTTTTTAATGCATTGCCAACTTTTTGGTTCTGTTTAAAAAGCAATGGGTTGAGTATGTGGACAGACTATTACTGAAACCATCCAGGGAGGTGATAGCTGGTGCTGGTAGAAGTCTGGACTGTAACAGTTCAAACTGTGAGGCTGGGCTCATGTTTTGAATGCTGTCCTGGGAGGAGAAGGCTCTGCATGTCATAAGCCAACACGTTAGTTTGATGTTTGCACTAAACCTTTTGCCTGGGAGCCTCTATATAGAGTAGGAAGCACTGCTTCCTGGACGAAGCTCACTGAGGTCATCAAATAGCATCTCCTCGTGTCTCCATGTTGGTGTGTGGGTGGGTGCTCAACATCTTCTAAAAACACCCACATTTTAGAAAGCCTTCCTGATCTAGGCAACCATGGGTTTACTGCTATTGTTATTATTATTAGTTATACTTCTACCCATATTGTGTCATCTACTGCCCAAAGAATGATCTCAAGGCACATAAGGCATCCATCATGTTGAAGGTCTGGGGCAGGGAAGGGAGACCACCTGGAAACCACCCTTGAGTTTTGTAATGGGGAAAAAGCAGCATATAATAAGATAATAAATAAATATAAATAAGTTTGCTCTGAAATCTCCATGCTGGAAAATGGAACAGTACATCAAGTTTTTGTAAATGCATCATGCAAAGACACATATATCACTATCCTCGCACATCCTTGCACATCTGCGAATGTTAGTACATTCTGGAGAAACCCTGTGAGGGTTCAGTAGGACAAGTGTTTCTCCCTGCAAGAAGGAGGCATCTGCAACTTTCCCTCACATGGTTTACAAGAATTTAAAATTGTTTTGAATTAAGGAATTTGTGGAATTTGAACACTTTTAAAATATATGCATATACACAGAGTGAAATTGTCATAATCCTCATAGGCCAAATTCAGTCAGTAAAGCTCTTCCCAAGAAGGAGAAGACTATTGTGTATCTGCCAATCATACATTTTTTTCAGAAAAAGGGGGAGGGGAAGAAGACGAAGAAGAAGAAAACGACGAAGAGGAAGAGGAAGAAGAAGTGGCCACCATAATTGCAGAGCAACAACATGGCTCAATATCCAGGAAGTCAAACCCAGACTTTTAACAGCAAAGGACTCAAGGACCTCTGTAGCAGATGGTCACATCTTTCTCTTCCAATTTCTCTTGTGTTGAGCATGTGTGTGTGTCAGGTTCTTTCCACTCTGTTTAGGAAGAAATGTGCAGCGCTTGGTGTTCTTCCTTCAAAAAAGTGAGCTGAAAAAAGTTCCATCCATCCCTATGGCAGCTGCCCTCTTGCTGCCACTCCTCTGAATTCGTCTGCAGCAACGAAGCGCCGCTGCCCTTCTGATCAGCACTGCATTTGCATCTGTTCAACTTCGCTATCAGCCCTGTGAAGCTGCTGCATCCCATTTCTGCATTAACCTTGACCATGTCGAAGAATTTTGTTTCCGTTTACCAATCATTGGACTTGCCCTGGCCACGTTTCTGAATGTGAATGAGGGAACATTAAAAAATGCATATTCCTGAACTTGTGATAGCATTTGAAAAGTGCATTTAAAAATCGAAATGCACATTAAAAAAGACTTAGCTAATAGCTTGTCTGTTATAGACCATTTACTCTAACAAATAGATATTTTCTAAATTTATCTCTGTGAACACCATCCGTGCATTTCTACATGCATTTCCTCTTCATGTACATATATTTAAATTATTTTGGTAGATAAGTTAGTTTGAGCAGCTGTGTTCCTGCAAGAACAGGGAAAGTACCTTAAAATGCTACAATTAAAGAAAGGAAAGGGAATTTGTAAGCAAGCTCAGGGCGGACTCCTCATGCCTCCACCCTGGATTTTTGAGTGGATCAAAAAATCTGACAGCACGGAACTCCTCAATATAAAATTGCATCTCTCACAGTTCCACTTCTATAGTTAAATTTATTTATTTATTTATTTTAAAACATTTTTATACCGCCCCCATTGCAACAAAGCCTCAGGGCGGTTCACAGCAAGAACCAAATTATACAATAAAAATATTAAAACCCGGTGCATCTCAGCTTAATTTTTTTTAAATCCTACAAATAACCAATAAATTAACACTTAAAATAAGTTTTAAATTAAAAGGTCTTAGCCTGGCGCCGAAAAACAAATAACGATGGCACCAGGCGGACCTCTCTGGGGAGCGCATTGCATAGATGGGGCACCACCACAGAGAAAGCCCTCCTCCGGGTACCTACCCTCCTAATATCACTCACAGAGGGTTCCCGGAGAAGGGCATCTGTTGCTGATCTCAAGGGGCGGGAGGGCATATATGGACGCAAGCGTTCCTTTAGATACCCAGGACCCAAGCCGTTGAGGGCTTTATAGGTCATAACCAATACCTTGAATTGGCCCCAGACTTCAATCAGGAGCCAATGGAACTGATGGAGAACTGGGGTTATATGAGAACAACGCCCAGTCCCCGTCAGCAGCCTGGCAGCTCTATTCTGCGCCAGTTGAAGTATCCGGACCGTCTTCAAGGGTAGCCCCACATAGAGCGCATTGAGAAATCTAATCGGGAAGTTACCAACGCATGTGTCACTGTCGCCAGGCAGTCGTTCTCCAGGAAGGGACGCAGCTGATGGATCAGCCGAAGCTGAAGGAAGGCGCTCCTCGCCACCGCCGTCACCTGAGCTTCTAAAGACAGCTCAGGGTCGAGGAGCACTCCTAAGCTGCGAACCCTGTCCCTCAGAGGGAGTACAATCCCATTTAGGACAAGGCCCAAGTCCCCCATCCCGAGGCCCGAACCACCCACCAACAGGACCTCCGTCTTGTCTGGATTGAGCTTCAGTTTACTGGCCCTCATCCAGCCCATTACCTCGGCCAGGCACCGGTTCAGTACAGCCACTGCCTCACCTGGATTGGTGGAAAACGAGAGGTAGAGCTGGGTATCATCAGCTTACTGATGATTCCGCAGCCTACACCTCCTGATGACCTCTCCCAGCGGTTTCATGTAGATGTTGAATAGCAAGGGGGACAAAATGGACCCCTGCGGAACTCCATGGCATAGCTGCCATGGCACAGAGCCATAGTCCCTCAGCACCACCTTCTGAAATCGGCCGTTGAGATAGGAGCAGAACCACTGCTAAGCAGTGCCTCCTACTCCCAATCCTGCCAGCCTATTCAGAAGGACACCATGGTCGATGGTATCGAAAGCCGCTGAGAGGTCCAGGAGAACCAACAGGGACGCACTCCCCCTGTCCTTCTCCCTGCACAGGTCATCATACAGGGCGACCAAGGCAGATTCAGTGCCGTACCCGGGTCTGAAGCCAGACTGAAATGGGTCCAGGTAATCAGTTTCATCCAAGAATGCTTGGAGTTGTCCCACTCACAATCTTCTGCATCATCATAGAGAAAAACCCTACAACTTCCATCATTGCTCCAGCTTGCATGTTTTTTTATGATTTAAAAGAAACATGCACAGTAGTAATGCACCCTCAAAAAGCACGACCAAACCCTAAATCAGTCCATTCATGGGATCAGATCTGAGTTAATAACCCTTTTATCTGATCTCTGATGCTGTATCAAATTGGAATTAAGGAATCAAGGGGTAGTGAAGTTTCCCCAGTTTCATTCATAAGGCAGTGTGTTTGTTTTTGTGCAAGTTCATGGTTTAGTATTTCATTCTTGTTTGATTTTCTGGAATGCCTCACCTATCTTTGTGACTCCTGAGCACTACCACATAAGAAGAGGTTTGTTTGTCTGATAAAATCGGTTTCTGGGCCCAGTTCATGGATTAGTGCCTTCCCAAGAATGAATTGCTGGTTTGAGTATTGGAGGTAATTCTACTTTGCTTCCTGGGCCTCAGAGATGAATGCTTGATGTCATTTTTTCTTGGTGCATAAGTAGTGTACCAGGGCATTCATGGGTAACGGACTGCAAAAACAGAACATTGGGGGAAGTGAATTTTTACCAGTTTCTGTTCATAATGTAAACTAGAAAATAGAGGACTGTTTCATGCTCCACATCCCTGCGAATGGATGATTGGTACTGTTGGATAGTGAGGCGTATACAGACATTATTTTCTTTAAGTGACTTAAATACCCCACCGTTCAGCAATGTCCTAGTGGGAATTACAAAAAGTAAATATAAAAGTGACATGCCTTTGGAACACGGTCTCCTGTTCTGGATGCCACAGCTTTAGGAGGAAAAGAGAACCCAAATGATGAAAAGTTGGAATGTGCCTTGCAAGAGGGTAGCCTGGAGGAAACATCTGAAAGAGCTGTATGAGTTGGGAAGAAATGAAGATGACATGCTAGCTGAGCTTAAAAGCCAGGAGGGTTGTCCTGCAGAAGATGGATAGGCTCAGTCTCGGTTCTTCCAGAAGAAGGGATAGATCCACTGGGCAGAGTCTGCCCATTTTCATTTTATTCTCTGACTACATTGCCCAACAGATATATCACTCTGGCAGTTTACTAGAATAAAGCCATTAAAATGCATTATAAAATCTGTTTATATGCAAACAAATCAGCAGACAGAGAGAGAGAGAAGTCTCTAAAACTATTTTAAACAATCAACAATAAGCAAAATCCAGGACCTGATTAAAACTTCGTCATATGCTGCCAAAATGCATGAGTGAAGAGGATGGCCTTAACTTGGGCCTGAGAAGATAACAATGTTAAAGATATTTTTCAATGGGAGATCATTACAAAATGGGGAAGGGGGGTGAGGGGCTTCCACCGAGAAGGCTCTCTCACCCTTGCTGCCTTTGGAGTCTCCCGGAGGAAGAACCTACATGATGAATGCACTAAATTGTTAGGTTCAAGCCAGGAGAGGAGATCCATCAGACATTGTGTCCTGGAAATAACTCTCTAATGTTAGGCCCTATTTAATAGTGGAATGACCTGCCTCAGAAGGAAGTGCTGGTGCTTAAGTAGAAACAAGACAACCAGACGTCAGGGATGCTGTAGCTGCAGATCCTTTGCTGATCCAGCAAAGGACGAAAACTGATGACCTCCAAGGTCCCTTCCAACTTTGAAGTTCTGGGGAATTTATCATGCAACAAATGAAAACAAAGTCATTAGAGCAAGAACACTGAAACAGAAAAAGGCAGTATAAAAGCACTCGGCAGGATTAAAAGAAGCGGCACGCAACCTAAGGGCCATGTACAGAGGAGTTCAAGACCCTGAGGAAAGAAGCAGGCCTTTGCTGGGTGACAAAATGACATCTAGATAGAGGAGAAGCTTGACAATTTGAGGATGGTATTTCATGGCGAGAGGGCCATCAGCGATGGGCTTTTACCCTGTAGCCACCCACCACACATTGAATAGCCAGGACAGTCATAGACGGAACTGCTTCATACATCTGCGTGTCATTCCACTGGAGCCAAGCAGTCCTTCAGGTATGAAGCTTCAGGTTACAAAGGGATCTCAAGAACATTTAACTGAGCATATAAATGAACTTGGAGCTAGTGCAGCTGGCAATGCATAGGTACCATGTGATCAGAACACCAGGGCCAGCCAGTAGCTCTGCTGCCATTAGCTGAATTAGCTGGAAGCTTCCAAACCATCTTCCATCCAATGTGTTACAGCAGGCTCCTCTGGAGGTACCAGGGCATGGACCGCAGCAGTTAATGTATCTCTGTTCAGGTAGGACTTATGGGTCTTATGCTAGAGATACAGAACTTCTTGCAGTCCAAAGGCCAAATTCCATTTCAGAAAAGCATTTGGGAGCCTGTATTCCTGGTATGTGTGATGCCGAAGGCTGAAGGGGCATCAACATGCCTGATGGTTTTCAGTTGAAGATTTTGCTGCTAGTACCTAGTCTTTAGGAAAGGCAAGTTGACCTTTTAGAATCCTGAGAAATCCACACAACTGCTGTGAATCTACTGATCAGCCCATGATTGGGGGAAGGCCAAGAGAAGATGGCATGGATGCACAGAGTCAGACTGAGACCACCCTAGGACTGAGGTGTTGCATCCCTAGCATAGGCAGGAGGAAGTCTGGTTGCACGAAGTCAGTCTGTGCTTCCAGTGGCAATAAATGGGTGAGTGAGCCTCCTTAGACAGCAAAATTGATCCTCCTAGAGGAGTCCACCCCATCCAGCCCAGTGCTTCAATTTATCGAGCTGCTTCCAGTCTTTTACCCCACCTGGGCACTGGACATCTGCTTTGTATGAAGCTTTTTTCAAATTATGCATATATTTGCACACATCAGCCCCTTGACTAAAATGTGTTTGTACACATTTTTGAAATATACGCATTTATTCAAATGTGCATATTCCATTGGATTCATTTTGACTGTTCCTTTATGCAGAATGCTTCAGAAATGTATGGCTTTCTGAATACAAAATATGTCCAGGCCATTTCCAAGTGACGCAGATAAGAAAAATCCATTTGAAAAGTCTGGTGTGGTGTATCCCTCACACATCCCTCCTTCGCAAATGCATCACAGAGCTAGTGGTGAATAATAATGGATTCTTATTGACTGTATCCAGAGTGAGGCTTTGGGATTTTTTTTCTAGATAGTCCTCTTAGTTTTCCCCATATGGATATTGATGTATTACTTAATGCACCTTAATCTGTACCTTTTTGGTTTCGTAGGTATTATGCTTCCTCTAAAGCATACTGTAGCAAGACCATCTTGGACGCATTACCCTTTTCAAAGTACATCTTTGCCATTTCCTTATTGTATAAACTAGTTATCCAGAAAATTGCCATTACTTCAGAAAAGTGGCTCTCCCTCTCTCTCTCTTTCTATCCTTCCCTGCACCTATGTAGGGATTACATGCTCTTAAGGTACTTTGAAAATGACAGATTTTCCCCCCTAAGTAAATCTTAAAAGCATTTATAGGAGAGTTTAAAAAATGCTTTCAGAAAGGGGGAAAAACACTTTGATACTGTTAAATAGATCACCAAAATTGTTCTCTTCACAGCTTCTATTTGGTAATCCACATCCTTTCTGTTGCCTTTTCATTTCCATTGCGATAATTGTCCCTTCTGAGATTATTACATGTAATGTAATTTTGACTGCATTAATGGAATAGTTTATGAGAAGAGGCAAAAACAAGGAGGAAAGAAAGAGACAGAACAAAAAGAAAGAGCAATGCATATAGAAAAAATAGATAAGCCATTAGCAGTGTGATGTGGTTGGCTTCTGAATTTGCATCAATGATTAAATGCTTCTAGTGCCAGCAGTCTGTTTCAGCATCTTCTAGAGAAACACAGGTGGAATCTAGCTATGTTATGACTGTGCCAGAATCAGAATTCCTTTGCGTATGAATTGGCTTGAACCACCATCACAGAATCCAGGGATTTCTAGAATGTTTTCCGGATTAATCTGATTGGGGCATTTGGACTGGTCAGGTGGCAAGTTTCTGCTGCTCATATCTCTTCCAGACCTGCATGACCCCCCATTAAAAGGCACTGGTGGTGCAGTGTGAGGACCAGATGACAAGGAAGCAACAGTATGGCAGAAGGGTTTTGTGTCCAGAAAAGAAGTACTTCCGGCACAGCAGACTCGACTAATATTTTAACTTCGTGTCTACTGTCCATCCAGATTTCAAATGAACAAAATCTCCTGAAATATTGAATTGGCAGTTTCCAATAAGTCCTGTAAGACTTATCTGATGTCTCCAGGGAACTGATTCATGATTAAGGAGGCCTTATTTGATCCTTGGTAGCCTTTTTTGGAATGGATCAGAACCAGCCCAAGCGCTGGTACTGGCTATCTTTTCAGTACTGGCAGTTGACAGAAAGGTGGAAACAGTGCCCCAAATCCTATGGACTGTTTCACTGTCTCCTCAAACATGGAACATCAGAAAAATACTGTCCCGCTGGTCCCCAGCGCTTTGCAGGTTTGGGAAGGGACACATAAACATCTCCAAGACATACATTCTTTTCATACATGCTTCATGCGAACGTATGCGGCTGTACAAAATGTTTGTGACCAGCCAAAAGACTTTTTCCTTTCTGCCACCCTTTTATCCTCCTAACCATTGAAAGGTTTGTGAACCTTGCTTGGGGACAAGGTTTAAAAATGTGTCACAGAGAAGAGGGCACGTATTTGCTCTCTACTGTCTCAGGAGACAGCACAAGCACAATGAGCTCAAGTTAGAGGAGGAATGATATTGTAAAGATAAGAGCGGTTCAAAACCAAAGCAAATTACCTAGAGCGTGCTGTGTATGCATGTGCGTGCGCATCGTATTTGTGTTGTGCGCATGCTTTAGATCTGGATGTCTGCCAATCTGTATGTAACATCCAATAGCTGAAGGATTTCCTGAATTTAGCAGGCGATTGTACCAGATAGTCTACTAGGCCACTTCCAGCTTTATGGTTCACTGAGTGTCATTGCAAGTGATAAGACATTCACTTATTGTGTGAATTTACTTTGCAGACAGAACATATGTTTACAATTTTAATTAATTGGTTAGGGAACCGTTATCATAAATGGCCACATAGCTTCACCTCTTACTATCTAACACAATAAGTCAAACATGAGCCACATTGAAATGGCAAGTGACTCCATGACTTGATGGCTGTTGCTTGAACCCTCTCACAGCAAGAAGCACAGTCCCTGCTGTGTCAGCGTGCGCAGCCCATGTGCAGGGATGTCTCAGACCAGGGATGCGAAAGCCCGGGGTCAAACTCCCACTCAGCCATGAAGCTCACTGGTCGACCTTGGACTGTTGTTGCTCAGCTGAACCTTACTGTGCAAAGGTACTGTGCGAATAAAGCAGGGAATGGGAACCAGGTAAACTACCCTGATCTCCTGGGAAGTAGGGTTGGGATAAAACTCACCAGAATCTGTCCCGTGTGCATCTGCAGACTTCCTGTCATGCTTGGCCCAGTCTTAGAAGGTGAGCTGAGCTGAGAGAAGTCCGCAAACACTTGTGGGTTGAAGGTTGTTCAACCAGCAATTCTCTTCCACTTCACCTGGAGCAGATGCCCGTGACACAGAACAAGGATGCTGCCTGCACGGTGTTTGCACAGGCCTCAGTCCCTGGCAAGCACTGCATGAACGCTGGACATGCTCCCCAGGGACTCAGACTTAGGACTTTGACAAAGTGGACCAGAATCCAAGGAGCTGCGGGAATCCATTTGATTCCCAGCCCCAGTATGGATTCTTCCACATTCCTCACTGGGGGAAAGCACTGTAATAATTGATCTTTTAAGGTGAATACCTGCATAAGAAATAAGAAGTTTCTGCCTTTTACAAAGCACCTGGAAAGAGAGCAAACAGATTTTGTTAATCCGTTGAATTGCATAATTACTCTTCTGGAACGTCAAATGGTCTCTCAACCTTGCTGTGCATTTGATGCTTGTGTCCATTTAGTTATATCACAAATAAATAGTCTTTCCTCCTTCCTTGCTCCATCACTACTATGCATAAAGGGTTTGTTTCTTTTTCTTAAACTACCTTAGAACTGAGTATTGCACTTTACATATGGATGGTTGAGAATTTGTCTTGTTGTTCTCATACGAACTTATAAAAATTGCGGAAATTAATGATTTCTTCATGGCTGAGTGAGAAAGAACCTGAGGTTTAAAATACAGAGAAGAACGAGGAGGACAAGGAAGATGGAATAGGTGAAACTAACAGCATCACCCGTCCCTGACTGTGTACTTCGTCATGGGCTGAATAGGAAAGGTACGAACCACAAGAACAGCTCACTGCCACCTGCTGGAGCTGCCTTGTTTTTGCTTGTTCTTTGTTTATATGGCAGTTTTTCTATATTTACACCTAGAACAGTGTGAGGAAATGCGCCGTATGAATATAATCACAACCATCTCACATTTCTGCATGTGCAGGGATACTCATCAACAAACCGCATAGCTAAATTACCTGTGAATAGTCTTGCATAAGGCTTGAGTGACACATCACAAGATTTGGAAATGTGTGAAATCGGACAGAGAGCTGTATTCTTTCCCATATATTAGTTCAGGAAGTGCAAATTAGGTTGCCAAAGCTCAATGTACAGAGTCAACAAAATCCTCACCACCCCAATAACCTCCACCTGTGCGCAACTGTGGGGTTTGTTTTATTCATTTATTGTAAGCCATCCCAAGACATTTGTAGGGAACAGGATAGAAAAGTTTTTCATAAATAAGATAAATAAAAATGAATATATTTCTAAATAAAAACAAATATTACAAAATGCCATCACCTGGTGAAACCCTGGAAGCACTGAAATCTCTCAATTCTTGGATGACTGAGGCAGGCATAGCAATATGTTTTCATGAATCACCCTGCAGCAACCCTTTCTGGAAAGCTCAGTTTTCATCCGCTACCTAACATACCAAGCAGATGTAGCATTTTCATGCCTCGGCTTGTAGCAATTTAGTTAGAACATGAGAAAGATGAAATGGTGATTTGACACTTTATTAAAGTGAGATAGTTATATTTCCTCTACCTGGAGGCTCAGCCAGAGACTGGCCCACTGCAGAGAGCAACTGCACGGAAGACCTTTTCGCCAGGAATCCTGTATTTTACAAACAGGTGAGGCGTGCCACTGTTGCCGCTCAAGCAGGAATCACTAATATATTTGGAGATGTGGATGTAAGGGCTTCATATTGTTCTATGTCATGTCTTGAAATGAGACCCCGCCATTAAGTGGTGAGCACTGAGCATTTTTAAATTGCTATGAAAATTGCCCGCAGGCAGATCAAACATGCCTGGTGTCACAGAAGTGATGCCCTCCTACAAAGGTAATCATGGCAGTGTTTTTTTTTAATGCACTGATTTGATCATAACTGTTTAATCTATACTATGAAACCTATCTAGGTTTAAGATATGTCACCCTTACTCTCTTTCCCCAGTGTAAAAAATGTGGTTGCGGTTACTTTGCTTTCACATCTTATCTGTTTTCATTGTAGTTGCTGTCATTAATATTTTCAGTCACTAGTCATGAAACCTCATTTTCAGTCTTATTTATAATGTGATTTATTTTCAGTTTGTGATCTTTTACAGGGCAATTATACAGATTGGTATATTTGTATAAATTATATCTGTATAAATTATACAGATTTACAGGGCAATTATACAGGGTTGTACCTACTAGTAGCTTTGCCTTGGTGGGAAGTCCTTCAGCTCCTTTAAATCTGGGGATATGTGGAAGAACTCCATTTTAGTTCATTTTACCTGGATGTGCATTTCATGCCTTATGCATCGCACTCATACACCAACCTGCAGCCAATTCACATACATTTTCAAGATTGCAATGTGATTTTCAGACACATATGCACACAGAAAGAGACATTTATATAATCGTGCATGATAAAATGCACGCTTTAAAAGGTTCACCAATATTCTTCATCAATGGGAAATACATGAGCACACTTCAGAGGTCTACACAATGGATGATTGAATTTGAGAAAAAGATACACGCAAAAATATGGAAACCTGTTTATGTGAAAAAGAAAACGGCTCACAACCTGATATTAGCTTGAGTTGGAATGAACATTGAGAAGGAATTTGGAGAGCATCTTTGAACTCAGATGTTGCTGTTTCACACATCCCTACATCAACCAATTTATTGACTCCCTTCCTAATCTCCCCTTGGGAAGAAAAATGGTTTCTGAAGGTTGAGGGACCCTCTGCAACAGGATATGCTATAGATGACTCTAGTAGATGGGGTGGGGGTGGAGGGTAATGGATGGAAGTTGAATAGATCTACTTCAGTAAGTGGAGGCATGTTCCATTAAGGCGAAGCCTCCATTGCATTAACTCCATGTTCCCTTAGAAACGAATCCCCTGATTTTCAGTGGAGACTGTTCTCAGGTAGGAATTGACAAAGATGCCCATATTCTGGCCCGTCCCTGCCATTCTCTTTTCAAATTTAGGCTAAGCTTGAGAAGTTGCATGCCTTTTGATGTGCAATTGTGACTAATATAAATATTTTGCCTTCATTTTTCCTAATATGATACATTATATTATCAAATGATCAATACTCTGTAAGCTGCTTTACCTATTTGTAAATGGAGCAACAATACAGAAAGTAGAGATAAGTTAGAGCTGAATAAGTTAGAGCAGCCTTCCTAACCTTGTGCCTTCCAGAAATTTTTGGACTGCAACATCCAGAATTCCCAGTCAATGGCCCTGCTGGATGGGAATTCTGGGACTTGTGGTTCAGATACCTCTGAAGGCCTCCAGGTTGGGAAAAGCTGGGCTAGAGAATCTGACAGTGCAATCCAAAACATATCTACTTAAAAGTAAGTCCTGTTGAGGTCGTTATTCCCAGGAATGTGGGTATAGGATTGCAGCTTCAGAAATGTAAATTGCATAATCCTTACCAGTGCTTAAGGCAGGGATCTCATATTTTACAAAAAGCAGGTCTATGAATTCCATAGAAGTCATCCACGTACTTAAAACAGAAGCAGTGCAACATTTGGCCCGACAGTAGTTTTACAAACTAGACATCAATAGTAGCATTGCCACTATTGTGTGTCTAAATTCAATTTTTGAAAAATCAAAAATTATTAAAAGAGAAGGAGGAGAGTCAAATCTGTATGCTGTCACTGGACTTCATGCACTGTGAAATGCAAAATGATGTTTGGAGGCTTCTTCTTGGGAATATAATCTGAATAATTTTGTAAGAAGATAAAAAGAATTTCTCTATTTGCTTGCTTACTTAGAAACGTATATCCTGCCTCGTGTCCGGATGATCTTAAAGACTTTTAAAACAATTCAACAGCATCTATTGGTCCCAAGAAAACTACTGGCAATACTTCTGAGAAGGATTTTCCACATGTCAGTTACTTACATTTCCATGTACTTTGCCAAAATTCCTAACAGAGCATCTTATATCCATCTTTAACTCTGGCATCTAATCTAACAAATGTGCAATGTAAAATAATGGCATGCCATTCATTGCAACTTGAGTTACCCTTTTTGTAATAGTTCACTTGAGTGTGGTTACGCTCCACAAATCCTGAGTACGCTGACCAGGAGCTCAGACTCTGGCTTGTTGCAAAGCAGACCAAAAACTGAAGAATTGGGCAGCTTTCCCACCCAAGGAGAACTTCTCACACATCCCTGAGACAAGAGTTTCTTGAAAGAATCAGTGAATAAGTGTTTACAACTGCTTCTCATTTGATAATGTTTAACATCCCGAATTTTTTTTGGAAATGGACTTTTTGGAAATGGACTTTCTTCTGTTTTCTTCAAACGCAAAGGAGTCACTTTCACAAAGCGGGGCCTTCTATCTCCTGGTGTTCCAGCAGAGGGGAAAAATATTTGACTGCACTTCTGAGTACACTGCCAGAAGGGCATTTCCCACTTAAAATGATAAGATGCTGGATGACGCCAAAGGTTCGCCCTCAAACAGCCACCCAGCTGTCCCTTGGAAACTCAACTGCAGCACAAGGTGACATTGCCAAATCAGTGTGTGTTTCTACCAAAGGACACCTGGGTGTGTTTAATGACTGGACCTGATCCAAAGCTGATTGAAAGTAGTCAGAAAAGTTGCATCTGGGTTGTATCTACAGTTACATTCAGCCTGTTGGGATCAAGGAGCTTCAGCGAGCCATGGTCAGAGATGGTCAAATCTGCAATCTCATTTTCTCTTGTTTTTTTTTTTTTCTTCCTAGCCTTCTATTTGACTCATCTCAGACATTGAGAATTCTCTAGTCTTAAGTTTGATTAACACTTTGAAATTTTGAAAATTTCTTTGATTAAGTTTACATGAATATCCATAAGCAGTATTCTGCATATTTCTCCTAGAACATGAATTTCTGTTGGCACTGTTGCCTCATTTTTATTTTTTCCAAAAGTTTTCCAAATATAAGCATCTCTGTACATTAGTTTCTCATACATATGCATTTTTGTACATAGTGGAGAATTCCACAGAAAAATTCAGAGAAGGGCAAATTGTGAAGGATGATTGACTTTTGTTTTGCAAAGTGGCGTAAGTGAAAAATTAATGAATGTCAACAAATCCCTAATTGTGATGACTAAACTAAAATTTTCATAGATCTGCTCTAAACATGACTAGTCTTGATCCAATCCTTCACTTTTGGGGAATTACTTAGAACAAAACAGAACAAAACTGTTTTAGGAAGAACTAATTTTAGTTTCTTTCAGTACCGGAGAAAAATTCATTTTACATTCAGCCTCACAGATGATAGATACCAGAACAAGGCAAAATATAATAATTGCAATGCTGAAAAACTATTAACTAACAGTGGTATGGCTTACATTTCTGTAATGATATACTGGTTCTTGTCAGTTTGCTAGAGTGGGTGTATAAGAGTAAGCTGAAGTAATTGAATAAACACAATGTAATCAAATCATTGTGTTACAATTACAGGTTGCTGCATAGCCTTGATGCATTTCAAGATACATTTTTCCCCCATGGACTCATATTATGCATAGTTACAGCTCACTGCCAGGACTAATAAACCCTTTTGAAATGTTAAATTTGTTTTATTTTATTTCTCCCCTCACAATTTCTCTCCATTTTGCAATAATATGGTTTCCTTCCAGTTTAGAGAACTGCTAAGTGGTTGAGAAGAGGAAATAGCCGATTACTGGATTTCAATTTCACTTTTGGCTCCAGGCAGAACATGTGGCATCGGGGAACTCTGACGGAGGCAGAACCCATCCATGCAGATGTACATTCTCATTAATTAATGATTACTTTATTAATCCAAATCTTCTTCAAGTGAGGCAGGTCCTTTGTGCCTCTGTCTCAAAGAAATATCATTAGAACACGGGGACTATATTTCTCGAAATGCCGATATTTCAAAGGATACGGGTGGAAGAGTGTTCTTTCACTTCATTTTGTTCAATTTTCAGAAAACTGGGAGGAAATTACAGCTCTCTTCCATAAAATAAATATGTTCTCATTTCTGCTTCTCGCAAATAAGTTATTTTATTCATACCAAGCCTTTACCTTCAAAGTCAATTATTCTCACTGGATGACACTGATGATGCGGTGCCAGCAATTTCCTTGGCATCTTACAGGATGACCTAAGAATAAAGAAAGATCTCTGCCCCACGGAGTTTCAAGAGAGGTAGAGACAGCTAGGAAGGGAGTAAATGGAAAGGCAGTGCTCAGTCAGGAATCTTCTTGTGTGAAGTGATGAGACGAAGAAGAGGTGGTGGGCTGTGGGAGAGGAACGGATGTGACTATCCAGCTGGAATCCTGCAAGAATCCGTTCCCCCGCCCAGGAAGTGAGCTGACCCAAGACTGAGTCCATGACTGCTCAGGACCACTGGGGGGCCCCTTCTGCATGCCAGGTGTGCCAAGTCCACAAGTCACGTGTGTGGAAGCAGAGTTCCACTTACAGAGGCAGCCTGGGTGGCAGGCAGAGTGTGAGCAAGCTGGGCGTTCTTGGTCTTGCTTCCGGCTGGATGCTCACATTAGGCAGGAGTAGGGCAGAGACAAAGCGGACCTAGATCCGGGGGGCTGAGCCAAGGAAATACAACCGATCCCCACCTCCAGACCAGATTCCTTACCCATTGCTAGGAGATCATTCTTTTTCAAGCTTCCCCCAGACTATAGGATGATTTCAGTGCTCCCAGATATTTTCAATGAAATCTCCTTCATCATATCATTGGCAGAGAATGTGAAGAATGTAAAGAGACCATAGTCATTTAGCCCAACATGGCCAGATCACCTTGGGCCATGACTTTCTGGCTTCTGTTCATCCAGACCAAGTTCTTCATCAGCCTTCCTAAACTGCTGCTGTCCAGATTTTGGGACTCCAAGTCCCATCAGCTGCAGCCAGCATGGACCATTGTCAGCCACACTGGCTCAAACCAGGTAGAAAGCACCAGGTTGGAGAAGGCTGTGCTAAATGAAACTTAACAAGTAGCAGAACATTGATGAGAATGGAGACAGTTTCTGCTTCTGGCTGAAGCACAAATAGATTAATTTTAGTGATGCAGCATTTACTAATACAATTAAACCGAGATTACAACTTGCTGACTTCGGTGGTTTACCCATCCTCTGATGTATTATCACTGGTAATAATCTCACTGGTATTCAATCTCTTTTGTTTGAAAGCAGGGGGGGGGCGGGATCTGCCAAGTTTGTGTTGAAAGAATAATAGCAAGATGGCTCATTTCACCCAGTCTTTCCCACCCTGTATCACGAAAGCAGGAGGCAAGGGTGTCAGCTAAAATGGAACTTCCTGCTCACAGGGACAAGAACAAATGCCTTCTGGAGAAAATCGCATAGTGATTATTCCATTAGAATTAATCCCAATAAAAGAACATATGTAGGTCAGTGAGAAATCCTCGCCTCACTTCTTTGCAAGAAAGCTGAATGGTATTCTGCCTCTTTCAATAATTTATGTGTGAAAACAGCTTCATCAGCACAGAACAAAAAAGAATGGAAGAAACGCTGGCCTGTCTTCCTCTTTCCGAGAGCTTGCCAGAGGCATCTATTCAGAAGAATTCTTTTCTCCTCCTCCTCAGTGCCTGTGCATTCATCCCACACTTGCAAAACTCTGCTAGTGTTTTAAAAATGGCACGAAAATTGGTGGGCATGCTTTCTCCAGGAAAGAATCACATTAAGGAACTTGCGCAGTGTAGTTCATATTTGACTTTACTTCACTACATTGTATTCACCAAAGTCTCCCAAGCTCTGAGAAACTGAGATGAGAAGCATTTCATAAGCACTTCTAAGTGAAAAGGATGGATGAATATGTCTGTTTCAATGAATAAAGTTCACTTTATTTTTAACATATTGTTCAGAATATATGCAATTTGGAATGCATTTTAACCTAAAATGCACATTCATGCATTCTCGCGAGTTGTTTTGAGCCACAGACTATCACATGATTCAGAGGAGTGTGAAAGCAGAAGCATAACGCAGTTGCGATCCAGGAAGTGTGACTCAGGTAAGGTCAGTTGCAAATGTGGGCTGAATAAAATCCTCAAATAATCCTACTAGGTGGAAGACATGGTTTTGTCTCTCATTGCTAGTGATGAGCAAAGTTACCCATTCTTCCCTCAGAAAGTAATAAATTCACCATTTTATTTCAGGCAAGAGTTCTCTCGAGTTTGAGATAATGTTTTTGCGCATGTACAATATCACAGATATAGTTAGGAATCACATAATGTGTCATGACATTATGTGTTGTGTACCATTCCTGGTTAGCTGTTTCCAAATGGCCTTTTTGTATGGTGTTTACCGTTTGCCAGTATATAGATTGGTACATGGAATTGTACATAACCACGCTGCTGTTATTCCAGGCATGACTGGATGCTGCAAAGTGTTCACATGCCAACCTTTCCCTGAAGAATTAATGTGAGAGCATCACATTTGCTCCTGAAAGAAGAGGATTAAGCCATCCCATGCATACTTGGAAGGACCATATTTAAGATGCAGATATGCATGCTCCAAAATGCAGCACCTATTGCAAACTTAATACCCAACTCATAAGATGGAGATCCAAGCCTTGCTACAAAGGTGAATGTTATGAACACCTGAGTTTAGATCCTTGAGCTGACTCACTAGGAAAGCTGATGGCATCAATACTCAATTTGATAATCCACTTGATGGTGGACTAGAGAGTAGGGCTGCTGAAGCTAATCCCAAAGCCAAGGGCTCTGGCAAATTCATGCAGGTGCTGGGTGGCTGCTTGCGCCCCCCCCCCACCAATAAAGGAAAGAAATGCATCACCAGTGCATCCCATTCAAGATGGACTTCTCAGTGCTGAGGCACAGGTATGAGGTCCCCACTTTTCCTTCTTGTGTTTACTTACCTTTAACACGGACATTGTATTATACTGCCCTTCTTTCCAGAAGCACATTTTACATTTTGTCCCCATAGAGATCCTGTAAGGCTGGCAGAGAGGGGACCAAGATCATCCAGTCCATTTCCTAGCTAAAGGGGTTTTGGACCTGAACCTTTCGCTTTATCTGCTGTGTGGTTAATGGGAGTTGTATGTCACTATTGCAGCATGCTTGGTGTGGGGCTATCCCTGCAGATTTTCTGGAAGCTTTGCCTGATATGAAATGTGATGACAGACTGCACAGGGGCCACGTTACACCCAGTCCTGAAAGACCTGCACTGGTTGTCGGTTGATTTCGAGGCTATATTCAGGGTGTTGGTTTTAGCCTACAATGCCCAAAATACCTTAGGATTGGACCAGCTAACCCACTGCCTGTTCTGCTATGTCCATCATTAAGATCTGCAGCACACTCTCTCTTGAAGGTACCATTATCTGCAGGGGTGCATTTTCTAGCTAAGTTCACAAGGTCTTCTTCCTCTGTTCCTTCCAAATTATTTCATGTGTTCCCTCAATCAACAGACCACTTCCCACTCTGTTGGTTGATTATAGCACAGTCCTATTGGAATGTCCAGGACCTGGAAGCTTCCTGGCATCAAGTGCAGAGCAGGAAGAGTGATGGAGGCCATGTTTCCCTCCTGGTCCTCCACACTACATTTTTAACTTGTCTAGCTGAGGAATTCAGACAGGGAAGAAAGGAAGCTGGACATCTGGACACATCTGAGCTGGTCAAGGCTCCTCCTTTCTGTCCTTCAATGCCCCCCTTGAAGCCCTCTTTGCAGCAACCATGATTATTTCTATACCAGCTTCAAGGAGGCAACTCTGATGTTGTCCTGGGAATCTGAACTTTCTTATGGCCCCTCAGACAATATGTAGAGGCCACAGGATCATTCAGTCATGTTTTCAAATTTCAATATTCTTATTTTTTTTCCTGTGTTTTAAATTGCTGGGTACTTACTGCCTTGAAACATCTCTACCCAAAAAAGGTAGTATATAAATATTAGTTAAGAACACAATAAAATTTCAACCCCTCTGGTTGGAGTTGGCTCTTCTAGTTGCTATTTTGCAGACATACATCCCAGCTGCTAATAATGCATAGCACAAAAACACAATTGTTAGTTTCTAGGAAATAATAGCAGTACTTTTCCTTTATGCAGTGCTATCTCTCCACTGGGCTAAGGAAAACATTGCTGAAAGGCCACAATGTAGAAACGCAGCCATCCAAGAGATAGTCCCGATATCTGGAGTGTCTTGCTTTCTTTACCTGGCTTATCTGCAACAGTACTCAGAAGGAATGCAGATACTTCCAAGGAAAGGACTTTAATAAATTTACAGACCAGGCTGAAAGCACTAAAATTAAATTTCAGCCCCATCAGAGGAAGTATCCCATCGATGGTAGCAAAGTCAGGATTCCATCCCTCGAAACAGCAACAAACAGAGACCGTGTCGGCAGTGTTTGCAATTTTGTTGTCACTTCAGATGTATTTTTCTAGAAGCGGTATGTGCATGGTGGCATGTCTGAGTGATAGCCATGGCTATTTCATGTCAGATAGGAGGGAAATGTTATTATGGGAGTCTCTGGCAAAATCTGAAATGTCACGGTTTGAAAGATAGCTCACTGCTGTAGTAAAACCTCAGACACAAACCTTCACGTTAGAATTTTCCAGCAGTTAGCATATGTGTGTATGTTTATAGCATCAGAAAGGGTGGCATATGTCAGGTTGCCACATCACACACACACACACACACACACACACACACACACACACACACCGAACCTGCAATACCTTTACCTCTTCACTTGAACTGGTTCTCCTGCTTGCTTTTCCGAAGTCATTTTTGTCTCCTTTCCTTCCGTAACTTACTGTAGTATCCAAGACTGCAAATAAGGGGAAATAGAATGGATGGGTACATGAATACAGTTTGGATTATCTTTCAGCCAGATTTATTTGTATCCAGGAATGTGGGAAGATTTTTTTCCAGGCAAACATACATATTCCAAAGAATGCAGTCCCCTTTGGAAAATGAATTTGTTGGGAAAGAAATGTTCATTTTAAAAATGTCCATGTGTGGGTTTTTTTTCTCCGATTTATATCCTGCCTTTTTCCTACAAAGGGCTCAAGGCAGCTTACAGCTTTCTCCTCCTCCATCTTATCCCCACAACAACAACCCTGTGAGGTAGGTTGGGCTGAGAGTCTGTGACTGGCCCAAAGTCACCCAGGTGGCTCCATGGCTGAGCGGGGAATAGAACCCAGATCCTCTGAGTCCCAGTCCCACGCTCTTAACCACTACACCACACTGGCTCTCTCTGAGAGCAGGGCACCTCTTTCCCTATTAGTCAATGGGGGAGTGCACATTTTGATACACAGTTGTTGTTGTTTTATGTGCAATCCCCAACTCTCTTTTTTACAATTGAAAGAGGGAAAGTTACATATAGAAATGAAGTGGACAAAGCTTTGAGGTGGAACTTAGAGATTCTCAACAAGCTTAAGATCTCCCATGGCTATAGGTGAATAGATGAGGATGCTATCAGGAAAAAAGAGCTACCTTCTATTTCAGCAGTGCAGACACAACTGAATATGCAGGGATTCCAGCTGGGACTTTTAAGAGATATGCTTTTCATGCTCTGAACCTGGATGGATTAAACTGTCAGTGTTAGCTTATTTTGCATTCATTAAAAAATCTCAAGTATTTTCTATCTTGCTTAGGAAGGAATGTGCCAATTTTGGTTTAAAAATGCAAAACAACAACAAAAAATGCTCATTCAGATGGATCTATTCAATATTGTGCTCCGTTGTTGACATGAAAAAGCACATTGACATACAGAAGTGAGCCATTATTTTGCCTTCTTCATCTCAAGCGGGTTGCAGTCCTGTTGCAAGAAATCATGGAAACAGGCCATTCCGACGTGTTACAACTTGGAACAAATGAGCATGTGTTTGAATTCTTTAGAAATTGTATTCAGTTGTACTGTGTTGATATGAATCATATTTAGATTTTATATTACTGGCACCAGCAATGTAATAGAATTACCTAAGCAACCTTGGGCTTCCTTGAAGATGAGAACTTGCTTTGATGAAATGAAAATATTTCCCAGAAAAGCTGTCCACATGTATTCTGTACCAATGAGTAGGAAGAGTGAAAATCATATTATCAGTCCTACTGGATGTAATTGTGACATATGTAGCAGAAGTATAATTTTTAAAATTATACCTTATTATCTGTTTTCAATCATATGGAATTAATATCAATGATACAATTAGCTCTTGCTTTCACATCATAGAGCATTCCAATATGAGCATAGCTTCAGCCTCTTTTAGAGGAAACTCCTATAATTTCAGATTATTAGATGACATTTTAATACTAAGGAGGAAAGTTCATCAGACAATATATTTTAATGAAAGTGATGTATTTGCTTTCTAAGTGAGATAAAACTATTCTTTCAGAATAACTTGCATAAATATCATGATGCCAAATTTACAGTTTCTCTAAAATAAAGTGTTGGTATTTGACTACTGTTGTCATCCTTGCGTTATGAGGTGTGTCTAGAAAGTAATGAGAATGAAGTCCCTACGTTTGAGAAGGACTCTGTAAAGGGAAAAGCCGGCCAAGGCCACTTGGGGTGGGGTGCCAGGTATATCTTAGAACATGGATCAGTTGCATTCCAGCCCCATCAGAGTCGAGGCATTCTTTTATGTGACACCCTGTTCTAGTGCCTCGTATTAAGAAAAATGTAAGCAAGTTTGGAACAGCAGTGCGTGATAAAATTTTTGTGACATTGCATCAGAAACTTGGGAAATGGTGAGGAAAGCTTATGGAGCAGCTGCGCTATCATCTGCACAGATTGGCTCGACTTGGATCCTTCATCACAACAACGCACCAAATCACAGTGCTTTGGCTGTCTAGAGTTTTCGGCTGAGAAACACATCACGGTGCTTTCCCATCCACCCTACAGCCCCGACTTGGCTCCTTGCAACCTTTTCATACTCCCAAAGACAATGAATGGTTTGAAAAGATTTGGTACATTTTGGTGGTGTAGATAACGTCCAGAAAGCCACCTCGCAGGCTCTGAATGCCATTCCAGTTGAAGACTTCCAGATATGCTATGAGAATGGAAAAATTGCTAGGAGCATTGTGTACACTCACAAGGTACATACTTTGAAGGAGACAATGTTCAATTCTAATTTTTTTCAATAAAGGATTTTTTAAATATAATTCTCATTTTCTGGACACACCTTGTATATTCAAAGCAATACTAGTGGAAGAACAACACACACAATGCATAGACACACCACTCTGGTGGACCCGAAGTTCGGTGTCTGGTAGCACACCGGTGCCTGCTTAACCCTTCTTTCCCTCAGTGGGAGAAAAGTACCATGTCAGCTGCAAAATGAAAAAATAACCCCTAACGAATGAAAAGACTTATTACATGATTGCCATGATCAAAACCTCTCTATGTTGCATTGCCGGCTTGTCAGTTCCACATTCATCCCATTGCTTCCATTCATTTTCAGTGTGTATTCCTAGATCCTTTGGCTGCATTACGCAACTACTTATTCCTCCCTCCCTCCCTCCCTCCCTCCCTCCACTGTAGTTCAAGAAGAGCTGAGGTGCTATCAAAGGGAGGGCAAGCTATGGCGGAAGGTGTGGAGAGTCCCGGGGTCAAGAGCTGGATCAGCTATCAAAATGACTGGCAGCTCCAGGGACATCTTTCTGCGGAGACCTTTGCCTGCATATTCCTTTGGATCTGCTGCATAGATGTCAGCAGGAACCGAGAACCATTCAAGCAGCCCCATTCCATCAGGGCTACAGCACCCATCCACTAGTTCTCCTGATGCACACTGGGGTGGGGAGGGACCATCACAGGGCCAGTACAGTGTGGTGGTTGAGGGTGCCCACCAGGACTCAGGAGATCCCAGTTCTAGTTCTCACTCGGGCACTGAGCTCACTGGGTGCCTTTGGGCCAGTCACAGACTCTCAGCCCAACCTACCTCACAGGGTTCCTGCTGGGAGGATAAGACTGAGAGGAGGACAAGATTTATGCAAACTGACTTGAGTTCCTTGAGAGGAAGAAAGGTGTAACATAGATATAATAAATAACATTCAAAAAGGCACTCTGTTTTGCTCAGAGAAGACTACCACAAAAGGATCCTTTAAGGACATAATCCTGTGGGTGCCCAAAATCCTTAGAGATGCACAGCATCTTGTGATTTTGGAGCTATGGCCCCTAAGGCCAAGCAGCTGCTTGCAGAGGAGTGGAAATAACCATGCCAGCCATTTCCCTCCAAGGTCCCAACTGGGCCTTGGAGGGGTTAAAAAGGGTGGGTGGAAGGCTGGAGCTGTGGAGTTATGCCAGTTATGGTGGGCACCTCAGCTTCTTTCCTCCCACTCCCCAGCACTAAATCTAGACTGTCAAAAGGAGCTATCTAAAGAAAATGCAGGGTGTGAGACGCAATGGAATCACTGCCACGTTTCTTGCTCATGGCTCGGATGGCTTTGAGACTGCAGGCTTGTGAGCATCTGTCCACCGGCATGATAGAACTACACCCTAAATCAGCTTTTCCTTTTCTGTTTTTCACAGCTTTGCAATTATCCCAGGCTAAATGCTGGCTGTTGGTGTGTGCTGTTGTTTCAGCTTTCCTCCCATCCACTGTGGGAGCTTTAAAACTAACCGACTCGACAACATTCCCCATTCCTGAACCAGGGCACTGCGTCCCTGTTTAATAATTGAAGGGAATGGCTTCAGGCACAAAACCTTAACTCTGAGTGAAAAAGAAAGCACGTGCGAGGTTGAAGTTTCTTTCTTGTTTCACTTTGAACTCCTCCTTCATGTCTTAGTTTGTGCCTCGCTGATGTCACTTAACCATTTCCAGAAATGGCCCACATCTTCAAATGATCATCAGTTTGTCATTACTTTTCTCCAGAATAAGGCAATGAGTCCTGCTCCCCAACAGATCGGTGTCAGTTTCAAGGGGACACTTGTTCATCTCCGAAAAAGAGGAAATGCATTGGCAAAGTCAGCCAATTTAGATAATGCTTTAATTGGTGAACGATATGACCAACAAAGATGGCTACGGACGCAACCGAAACAGAAATATAATGCGGTCCATCAGAGAGGGGAAGACCTTGCCCTTGGAACCAGCTGATCTGTGGCCATTCATTCATTCAAAGCTTTTCTCACCCATCCACCACTAGCATCTTGGGACAGCTTGCACTGCTGCAGTCCAAATCTGCTGACTGGCAGCTGAGAAGGCCCCAGTGCTCCCTTTTTGTGGTTGTTGATCCTTAAACTAAATGCAGGGTGGACTGCTCCTTAAACAGAGGATACCTTTAAGCAGAGGTCTATCCTCTGATACACTTTCAATTAGAGGACTGTCTTCTGTAGAGAAGGACACAGCCTATCACTATTTCTGAAGGACACAGTCCATTTCTGTGGTGTGTGGCTTAGGGCAAAAGGGGATGAGAAGAGTGCTTTACAGGAAGAAAAATATTGGCCTGAAGCGCTCCTTTTGAGCAGATAAGCAGAGCCGCCAGGTAGCAGTGGGCCGATCTGTCTGTTTTCAATACCTTACTGAATCTCATTATTTGTTTTCCGGCGCCGGGTGAAGACCTTTTTATTTAAACGTCATTTTAATTGTTAACAATATTTGCTTATTTATCTGGCCAGGGCGACTTCTTTTATATTTTATATTTTTTATTTATTTTATATTGCTAATTTTAATTTTATATTGTTATTTTTGTATTTTATTGTATTTTATTGTGTTGTAAGCCACCCCGAGGCTTCGGCAAGGGGCGGCATAGAAATGTTCTAATAATAATAATAATAATAATAATAATAATAATAATAATAATTTCTGCACCCACTAGAGATTTCTCTATTTGTGGTAAAATGTCATCATGAAAATACAAATTTCTGCATACACTTCCCTTAAAGCATGCATTCTCGTGCCCTCATACTAATTTGGAGAAGCGGATCACCGCATTCAGAAAGACTGAAGGACACTTATGGCACAGTTCATGAATTAGTTTGTGAAGCGTGAATTACAGTAGGCCAGCTTGTAAAATGTGAACCCAACGTATATCTCCAATCTCTCCTTTAAGGACATTCTTGGATAGGAAATGGAATGTCATTTCTTGCATGAATTATATCTTTTTAGTTAGCTTTTGCTTTAGAAAGTCTTGGGCTGCGTCTTTCTTTTCATAATATAGGGATGAATAATGATCCCCAGAATTATATAAGTTCCAACTGGATGATGACACTGCCATGCTTTGATTAAGCTTCACTTAACATTAAAATATGGTCTGTTCCTCCTGCAACTGGATCAAATCGATCTGTCTTTCTTGAGTAGCCGCTTTCTTATTGTAAGGATGGCTAAACAGAAAGGACATGGTCAAAGAGAACATTTTTCTCAGCATGTCAATATGCCTGTCTTGGCTTTCCAGAATTTTCTATTTATTAACTCTGCCGGTTCCTTGTTTCCAAAATGGGTCACACTGACCTAACCAAGTATAACATGGGGTATGATTTTTCAGAGAAATTCAAAAAGGATTACAAGAAAGGTACATTTGCCAACTAGTACAATATCTGTCCTCATGTCAAAGATACCTCAGTCCCTAAGCACCAAAAATATTAATATTAAATGATAAGGAAATGTACTTGACATGTTCATAATTTAAACTGTGTTTAGAAGAAGAGGAAACTATAAGCCTTATTCAAAAATTTGTATCATCCAGAATGAAGAACAAGTAACCCTCTGAAGTTCTGAATATGCTTGAATGTATATTGTTGCCTTTTATTAGGTAATTTATATTTCTAACCCTGATTTCTTCCCCTCGCAAGGAACCCAGGGTGGCTTACAGGTTCTGCTCCTAACCATTGTATCCTTACTACCACTATGCCACATTGGCTCTCAGATGTATTTCTAGGCACATCTTTTCAACACATACAGTTCTGTAGGCAATTTTGCCCAATATACATATGCTACAAGCAATTTCAGCTAATATAGCATTTTGATGTGGCCTTTCCAGAATATACACATGAAGTACATATGCTTTGGGAAGCTCCATTGAAAGATTCAAAGGGGTGTGGAAATTGTTTCAAAGGTTTGAAATCAAGTAAGTTCACATTAAAAGAAATGATCCCCCAGCCCAATTCTCTATCCCATAAAGGTAAGGTTCAGACATATCATTCTATCCACTGGTCTAATGCTGCATCAATGTTATTTGCCATAGAATATGAGTATAGAAGAAATTAAAATATGTACAACAGATTTGCAAACATACAGAAACACAGCTATGGGAACACTCCAAATTGGAAGCTCTTGTTGTGTGCTTAAGTCAGGTCTGGCAGTTCAGGCTGTGCAGAAGTTTTATCTCAGCCCCCAGCATCATCATCATCATCATCATCATCATCATCATCATCATCATCAGAACATTTCTATGCCGCCCCTTGCCGAAGCCTCAGGTAGGCAGGCTAGAGCTGATGGAACAGTAGGCAAAGACTTCTGGAGGATCTCACATTGCCAAATCCTGCTCTGGTGGAAGTGAGTGGACATGAAGGTCCTACCCTGGCTGAAACACTCCATGTGGAAGCCAGGCCATCGCATGTCTTCCAATGTGTGGCAATGCCCATAAACTAGTCACAACTAGCGACAAGTGACAAGGACCTCTTTTCAAAGAGGAAATCCAAGGTGAACCGAATAGAAGAATCAAACAGTAAAATATAACTCCACTCATTAAAAGAAAAGATAAAAATAACTCCTTTGTTAAGCAAAAGCATAAATCACAATCCCAGTAGGAAGCATTCTCCATGTAATCGTGCACCTTTTCCATCTTTAATTATCATTTCCTTGTTGTCAAAAATAGACAGACCTCTTACTCTTCAGAAAGAGCCTCGAGAAACCCAATCAGTGCGGAGATGAGAAGACTCTCTGTGCAATGCAGTGTCCTTTTAATACCCTTGAAAGTCAATGGAACCATACAAATCTATGGCCACAGATTTCATTCCCTGACACACACAGCAGTAATTATTGATTTCAATGCCGCAAACCCTTTTATATGTGAAACATTGACAGTAAGATTTAAGGATCCCAATCAAATTCAAGTTTGGATATAATTAGAATGGTTTGCATGTATGATTCTGAGCACCCAGGTCAGAAGTACAAGGGGACAAAGGGGCTGGATGAAGGCAATCAGGATCTCTGGATCCGACATTTGGCTCAGGACTCAACTCACTGACGAATAAAAACTATTAAAGGGATGCGGAATCTGAGGTCCATCCCAACTTTCTGAGGAGCCAGTCCAGCTTTCCAGGGTTCCCCTCATAGTTCCACCTTTCCTAATAGGACAACCCCTTTTGCCCTGGCTTCTGATTGTTTGATGGTACCCTAATGTCTGCAGACTCTTCCCTCACTTGAATTAGGGTCCTTAAGCTAAAATGTGCAAGTTGTTTTGGTATTTGGATCCCCCCTTGCTTACCTTTGTCCACAGCCACCAATCTAATGCCGGTCCTGGGAGGTTCTTCAAAATAGATTTAAAACCTTGGACTGAATGCTATGTATTCAGTAGAGCTGTTGATGAAGTTTGCCCACCCCATGCTTGGGAATAAGCATTTAAGGCTTATTGAAGCTGACCTGAAACCAAAACCAGTTTTAGGAACTCCTGAGCACTTTCCTTGAGCTTGCTGCTTGATCCAGCCTGAAGGACCATGTTCGGCATTCTTTGACATTAGGTTCTAGGTGATAGTGGAAATGGGCTGCGGGGCAATCTCAATGGGTGAGGGAAAGAAGTCCAGCCTGGGCCCCAGCCCTCCCAATCTTCTCTAGCGGCCTATTTACCAGCAAAAGCTGGTGGCTCCAAGCAGATACGCTATCCATGGTGCTGACCTCAATCCCCCAATACCTTCAGCACTACAGATAACTCCTTGAACGTTCAGGCTACAACTTGGAGCAGATGCCCTGCTCCATTGACATGGACGCCACCACTCACTGCTGCTATTTACCATGAGTTCATAGGACTGGGGAGCTACACCTGAGTGTGTGGGGTGAGCAGCTTAGCACCACAACTTCTCCAAATTACCTGAAGAACCGAGCCACCATGGCTTTTTCACCAGAGTTGGGCTCCTCACCTCCCATCCTCCAAAGCTGCAAAAGGATGAGGCTCCTGAATCATCACATGTGTAATTTCGTTGACTGTCCCTAACACAGCCCTCCCATTTTGATCTCACCATCTTGCCATGCCTTCATCATCTGGTATTGCAAAAGAAAGGCCATTTTGAGGAGTGGACGGTGAGTCTCGGTCCAAGGTCTCACTCTCTTCCAAAGTGGTCAGAGATGATGAGGGATAGTGCCCAGAGAACCATAATCACACAAAGAGGCTCCCCTGATGCCTACTCTGCGGGGCTTTCATCGCCAGCTGAAGATTTTTTTTTTTTTTTTGTATTTCCTAGGCTTTTTAGCCCCTAGTTTTTGAAACTGTGTAAATTTTTAGATCTTTGCACTGCTACTGGCCTTTATCTTGGTTACTACTTTGGTTTTATTCCATTTTCAACTTCTAGTTTACTATTAAGTTTTACTATGTTTTTGTATTTTATGGATAAAGGCTTTGTCTTGTAAACTGCCCAAGGAGCTTCTTCTAATGGGAGATACTGAAATATAATGAATACCACAATAAATATGGCATTGCTACAACCAGCTTCCCCTCCTCTCATTTTCATTCCTCGATGTCAGCCTCTTCATGAAGTCCAGTTTGGTTCCAGAAATTCATTTTCCTCCATTTGTTCCTACCTTCAGCAAAAACTGGTGCTTCCTTTTACACTTACACACCAAGAGCCTTGAGTTAATCGCAGGAGTGAACACACTCTTCTATATATCACACCATAGTCCTCTGCAGAACGCCGCTCATCAATAAAACAGGTACTTTGAAAACTAGCATTCCGAGCTTGTTGCTCTCCTTGGGACAGTGAGAAAACTACACAAACATGCTACGGAGGGGAAATTCTTAGTATCGACAACTAAATTAAAAGATAGCATCATGTTCACTAAGTTGTCATATATCTTCTTGCTCTAATCCCCCATGCAGTAAAGCTATCCACATTGACTTATATTGAATAAAGCTCTATAGAATGTAGAATAATAAAACTTACAGCTGCACCGTAGTGACACTTGGCACAAGGGAGACAGATCCAGTAATGAGGCATAACATTTGAAATAAGGGCAGCATCACTGCCTTGAACCCACACAGGGTGTAACTTACAGGTCCCATCATCCAGTAACCCCTCTGATGCCTGCCTAAATCTTGTCCTGAAAATAGCACTGCCTATTTCTGGATGGCACCCATGAGGTTTTGAGAGCAGTTCGATATAATTTAGAGATATCTGAAGCCCATTACCTGAGAAGCACCACTCATTACTGAAGCTGTTTCGACTTCCCTTGAAATTCTCCCATGACATCCACCTCAAAGGCGGCTTTGAACAAAATTTGGGGTGGGGGGCAACTAAAGGTGGGACTTCCCCCAAATCTGCACCTACCTGCCCCAGAAAGTGGTACGTGGCTTTTGTTTTGCTGTTGTTGCTGCTTGTTCCCCGTTTGTCATGCTCTAAAAGGCTTGCGGGATAGAGAGGAAGCAGGTGAGAGAGAGTCTCTGTTTCTTCCTGTCCTTTTTTCTACACACACAGTATGCATAATTGTGGGTGACAGAAATAGGAAGGTAGAAATAATATAGGTTGTGCCATATCAGCTTGTATTTTGGTCTTTTCTTTCAAATATGATTCTGCCACGCATTTACATTGTTCAAGAACTGTTCGGTAGCCTTGGGTGCAGGTTCTCCCTGGCAGCGTTCACCTTCCAGCTTCACTGGTTCACACAGCCAGGTAATCTGGCATAACCACATCATATTTCCCCCTGGAGGGCTAGCTGCAGTCTGTGAACACTTGCACCATAGTCGTGCAATATTTATTTATTTATTTATTTATTTATTTATTTATTTATTTATTTGTATCCTGCCTTTTTCCTACAAAGGGCTCGAGGCAGCTTACATCATTCTCCTCTTCTATCTTATCCCCACAACCACAGCCCTGTGAGGGAGGTTGGGCTGAGAGTCTGTGACTGGCCCAAAGTCACCCAGTTGGTGCCATGACTGAACGGGGACTAGAACCCAGATCGCCTGAGTCCCAGTCCCGTGCTCTTAACCACTACACCACACTGGCTCTCCTGGACAATATCTCACATTGTCCTGGAGCTAGCACTATAGCAGGGTGCTAGTGCAAACCGATACATGAGCAAACGAACTTAGCAGAACATGGATGATCTGTGTCTACAGTTCAATGGCACAGTGGCGAAGGGAGCTGTTTTTCCACAACAAGGTGCATCTTGCTGCATGCCATTGCACCGAAGGAAAAACAGCACCCCGTTTTTGCCCGCACACCACCAAAAGTCACAGCTCCTTCCTATTGAATTGGTAATATTGCACCCATGTGGCTGTTCTATCAAACTGGTGGCATCGCACTGGTAGCCTTGCAGGACTAACCTTGCACACATGAGCTCAGCATGATTAGCATCGCTGCTGGGACAAGGTTGGATGCCGTGCACAGTCCTTAAGGTGCCGCCAGACTCTTTATGATTTCGTCCCAGAGTGTCCCTAATCTTATTGTGTCAGGTATAGCATTCTGCTATCGCCAGCAAGATCACCGTGAGCAATAGCCAGGCTAAAAGAGGAAGAAAGAGCCATGGAAACAATGCAGATGTGTCTGCCTGGGCTGAAAACAGAGAAAAGGGGGAGGCGCTTTTTGAAACACAGAAAGAAGGATGTGGATTCAGCTCTGCCTTAAAAATAATCAAATTTGTCTGGCTACAACATTCCATATTGCATACGGATTTCATATTTCCCAGAGTATGCTGTTAGTGTTTTTGCTGTTGCCATTGGTATTCATTTTATGGCATTAGCAGTGTTCATGGCCATTACAGAGGTCAAGATGACAACTCTCTGCCCCAAGGAGTTTACAATCTAAAATTCAATATGGGGACACAATTGAAGAAGCAGAGGGAAGGGTCAGCATGGAGCCAATGTAAGGTTCTTTCAGTTAGATGTAGTATAGGCTGAAAGTCACAGGAGACCAGGACACCTCAGGGGTATGTCAGACAGGAAAGGAGGACTCTGAAAGGGGATGAAGGAAATATATGTGCAGTGTCACTTCCTGTCTTCTGCTGGCAGATGTGTTTTTATTGCTGAACATGGTCATTCCCTGATAAATAGTATGAGAGAAGGATCTCTCTCTTTTTAAGGCCCTTTAAAGATATAACTAGCTTTGATCTTTAATGTTTTCCATAAATGCTTGGAACCAAGCAATAATTTATTGACTGTTCTTGTGGGAGGTCCTGTCATGATTTCAAGGCAGAGCTGCTTTGAATTCCAGAGGTGAGGCTGCCAGCATGCCCTTCTATAGTATCTGAGAAGGCTCTAGTATCCTTTCTTTGAAGTTGGAATGGGAGGACTAATGCATAAAGTTCCCTGCTTCACAAAATAGTTTCATAGCTCTGGGCCTTGCAGCACATTGACACATTTTCTGTGTGCACAGCTGCTTGCTTTAAGTGCACGGGGAAGGTAATGTGTGAACACAACACCTTTGTATCAATCCACATACCATGCAAGTGCCCTTTGCTGGAAGGGGGGGGGGGTTGCCTGTGGCTTCTGGCTGAGCATACAGTCAATGGTGGGTTGGACATTTCTGCATAAAGGCAGAGCTGGCCCGAGACATTTTGCTGCTTGGAGCAAAGCGCATTGACTCAGGCAAGAAGGTGACTCCCATTTCAGAAAGACCAGTGGAATAGCATCTTGCTTTGCAGCCGAGGGCAGTGGGCTAAGCTCAGGCGAGCCCTCTGGTGCACACAACTCTGAGCTCCCTTTCCTGGTGCCTGAGGTGCTTCCCTCACAGTCTCCAATGGGAGAAATAGCCCTGGCTGGACTGGGGCTCCTGCTGCGATGGGGGAAAGAGCCCCAACCCCGTCTCAGCCGTCCAAGCACGCCACACTGATTCCTGTCCTAGTCTTGGCATGAAATCAGGTCACCACTGCGGAGGCTGAGATTTCTGCCAGCAACATGTGAAGGACGGCCATGTGCTTTGACCTCAGTGCCTGCTCAGACAAGGCCCTGAGGACTCTGGGGGTAGGAATGCAAAGGCCAGTCATGAATCCAGCACTCCTGCACTGCCTGGAGCAATTTTCTATGCTTATTCCAGATCAGGAGGAGAGCTGAGATAAGGTCAAGTTTGCCAATGCTTGAGAACTGTAGCAGCATCTTTGGGCAAAGTGTACAAAGCCCCAGGTCATGTGTGCGAAAGCAGAACTCTGCTTGAACTTGCTTTCAAGTGACGCTCATGTGGGGCAGATACAGAACAGAGAGAAAGCAGTCCAGAATCTGGGGAACCAAGCTGAGAAAATCTGATGGGTTCCCACCCCACAACCAGAGTCCTATCCAAGGGGGAGAAGGCATCATCCAGTAAGCATAACCTGCTCCTGAATCTGCTACTTTCTTCACCAGATATTCCCATCTCTACTACAGTCCTCTTCAGCTCTACACTACAGAACCAGATGATGGACCATTTAGAAATAAGCAGCTCATGCGAGGGTTAAAAAGCAGTTCCAGACTGCTGGGCTTCATAAGACTTCAGAAGGTCTAAGCATCTTGAGGAGACAATAGTTCTTCCTGTTTGAAGTCCAGCCAGCAAAGATCTACCTCAGTTCCTGAAAGCCCCTGCCGTGCCCCACAGAGAACGCATTGGGATAGTCCAACCAGGGTCTTACTGGGGTGTGTGTCTGTGGCTAAGCTTTGTCTATCAAGATATGGCCAAGGATGATAAATTAGCCACAGCTGAAGGAAGGTGCTCTTGGCCACTGAGTCCACTTGGGATTCAAGTGTGAGTTTTGGGTGCAGGAGCACCCCCAAACTGTGAACCCTGTCTTTCGGGTAAGCACAACCCTGCCCAGGACAGGGTATAGGCCATTCAACTCATCCAGCTGACCACCCATCAACAGCACTTCCATCTTGTCTGACTTTAGTTTCAGTTTATTGGCCCTCATCCAGTTCATTATTGAGCTCAGACACTGGTTCAGGACAGACAATCTCATCCTCACAACAACAACCCTGTGAGGTAGACTGGGCCGAGTCCCTGACCAGCCCAAAACCACCCAGCGAGCTCTATGGCCCAGTAAGGACTAGAACCCAGATCACCTGAGCCCCAGTTCAGTACTCTTAACCACTACCCCACACTGACTCTCACTAGATTAAGTAAATAAAATTTCAGGTAGTCTAGATATATTTTAATCTGTCCACTCATGTAGGATTCTCTAGGTCCTGCAACATTCCTCAATCTGTCACCAGCCGCAGCCTCAGTGCTGTATAGAATGCCAGATATCCGGTATCATCCCAGGTAAACAAAAGAGAACGTAGAAGTCAATCTTTATAGAGCCTTGTGGTTTTGAGTATGGATTTTCCTGAGGATGTATATTCAATGCATACGTCAGCCCCACTAACATTAAACTCAAGTGATAGGCACCAGCAGAACTGAAGCCAAAACATTCCCACTGAGAAACAACTAAGAGATGGCAGCAGGTTTGGGGGATGGGGGGGGGGGGGACTACAAAGGGCCAGCATTATGAAAGTCCAGAAATACGGTTTTAAAAACCCCAAACCCATTGGAGCAATTCTCCTGACTCCCCTCAAAACCAGTTCAGTGAAGAAAAATGGCCATATTCCTTAGTCACAGACAGAATGTTATGGATTGGTTGAGGACACAATGGGAAATTGATTGATTGATTGATTGATTGATTGATTGCATTTCTATACCACCCTATAGCCCACAGGATGGTGTACATTTAAAACACAAGCATAACAATAAAATACAGCAAGAAGAGAAAACAATAAAAACTACTAGAAAACACTATGAACCCACCATAAATAACTCCAACAGTCCATAAATTGACGCGAGGCACAGCAACGATAATGAAACAAGTCTGAAATTGTTTGCAATAAAAATTTTAATAGATCTGATTTTTAAAATGCCTGCTAAACATAAAGGCTTTGACCTGGTGCCTAAAAGATAACAGAGAAGGCTCCAGGCATACCTCTCTGGGGAACATGATGGGGCGCAGCCACAAAGAAGGCCCTTCTCCTATTTGCCACCCCCTTGCTTTCTTAGGGAAAAGCTCTCTGAGAAGGACCTTTCCTGCAGATCTTAGTGGCTGAGCAGGAATATCTGAGAGCAGGATTTCTTTCAGATAACCTGAAGGGTCGAGACTGATGCGAGGGTAGGGGCTGAACGGAGTGCCCTGCTTGTGGGCATGGCTTTCTGCTGGCTGGAATCTTGAAAAGGAATACAAATGCATGTCTGATACATGGAAACGTAGATAGATGGAGATCTAGAGATATAAAAGTCATTTTTCATGCATCTGATGGTAGGAGGTTTTTTTTATTATTACTATTAAAGGAAATGGCAATTATCGCTTTTTATTGCCAAAAACATGTTGCAGCCAAAGCAGACGTGCCTTACACAGCTCGTGCTTCCTATTATACAGCAATGAAAGGACAGGATACATACTGTGATGTTTTAAAATACCCAAGAGCAGTTAAATATACCGAAGCACCATTCCTCTCATGCATTTCACACCAGGGGGTGCTGCACTGACTGTGAACCAGGGAGCTCAAATAAATCTTAATGGAACCAGCTTCCCATTTAGCTTGCTTACTCTGACATCTTTTTTTTTTTTTTTCCTTTTTGCCCTGTTATAAGCAGGATTGGGGCTTATTGTAGCAATAAAGTCGAAAGGAGGCATGAGTCAGCCATAACATCGGCACAATGCTTGCTTTGTTCTAAGTACAGGAATAGCAGAGCTTCCAATAATGTGGCGTTCTCTGATCCATCTCTTTAAAGGTCTGCACTGATCTGGCCTAAATGTCCCCTAAGCAAATATTAAGTGCCACAGGAATCCAAAGGCACTGGGCATAGCGAGATATGGGATATTGATAGGGATCAAAATCCATATCTGCTCCATAGGTTATTAGGCCCCTTTCATTCCCTCACTCATGCATTGACAGAACCAGATTTGGATATTTATTTTGCAGGGATGTGATAGAATCCCATTCCACTTGAGCACATAGTTGCATCATATTCGAACATTAGGGGAAGTGCAAATTTGGACAAATCTCCCTAAAAGTCAAACAAACACACAAAAATGGTCTACATGTCTGCTAAATCTGCCTGACTCAGAAAAAGCCAGTGCATTGTAGAATCTGCAGGCTATGTTCCCAGCGATCCAACTCCTCCGTTGAGGAACACTCTGCCATCCCTAACTGGGCAGCCTGCCTCTTCACTGCCATGGGAGAGGTGCATCAATATCCGAGGAAGCCGGAGGCAGCTTTTTTCCAAACATCCCAAGGACTGTTACATCAAAGATGGTTGCGGGCATTTTTCTGTCGCTCCAGAGGATATGACTAGAATGAAGCACTAGTAATTGTGAGGACACGGGTTATAACTAAATATCAGAAGAAACTTCCTAATCAAGACAGCTGTTCAGCAGTAAATCGGACAACCTGGGGGAGTGGTGGGCTGATTGGCTAGAGATTTGAAGCAGAGGCTGAACAGCTACTGGTCAGGGATGCTGTCCCTTTCAGATCCCGCTCTGCAGTTCTTGTACTGAACAGGATTTGCTCTGGATAATTTCAAGATACTTTCCAAAGGCAATGCCATGGCATGATTATCCGCTGAAAGTCATGTTCTGAGAAACATGTTCCTCCTACCCCAAATTACCTGCCCAAGGAGGGGATAGTTTATTTATTTATTTATTTAAAGTTTTTATATGCCGTCCCCTGGCTACATAGCCTCAATTCAGTCTGCTGAACTCAGTTCTGTATGGTCAGATGAATGGAAAATAATTCTTCTGTCTTTGGAGGAGACACTGCTCCAGCCCAGGTGAAGAACCAGCAACCCATCCTCTTCCCCTTCCCAAGCTTGGAGGCTGCTGGGGGCTTGAGGAAGTGGGGAGAGGAATCCCTTTCAGAGATAACCTGACTTGTCCTCTCAATGGAAGGGAAAGAGGCACAAATGCCACCTCTGATTTGCAGCTGGAGATAAGAAGGGCCCTTCCTGCACAAAGGGGGCTAAATCCGTGTTCAAGCTTGCAGCAGCTCCAGAAAGCACTAGCCAAGTGTGCAGTGCTTTTGCTGCTTATTCCTCATGAAAGGAAACAAAGCAAGAGCGAAGCCATTTCTTCAGTACTTGGAGTGCAGCCCAATATATGTCCATGCAGACGCTTCACTGAGTTTAATGGAGGTTTCTCCCAGGTTCCTGGATATAGTGTTTCACCTTAGATTCTTTAACAGTAATTCATCCTATTTAAAAATAATCTTATAACATTTTCTCCATCTTCCTTTCCTCTCCTACTCGCCACCTGTCTCTCCCAAGAGATCTTTGTCAGCCGACAGTTACGGCTTTCAGGGAAAATGGTTAGAAATGCCTGTCCTTCCCTCTGCTGGCATTCCTTACTTTGTCAGTTCATCTATCAATTGTGAGTCCACAGTTGTGGCACTTTAAACCTTGCCTTACTGTTGCTGCCTCATTGCTTACACTGCTGTCATCTGCAGTTACTTTTTCACCCAGGTTTGCTTCCTCAAATGCAAGTCTTGGGAAGCATGGATGCACGTCACCTGGGAGCTTTCATTTGCAGGGAGGTGTCTGAAGGGCAGGATGCGCTGCTGGCCAGCTAAGTTCCCATTCCCCGGAGCAACAGGGGGAGGTCCAGGGTCCTTTTGCATGGTGGTTTTCCTAGGTAGGAAAAAGCAGTGGACTGCAATACCTTTATGATGATCAACTGAGTTATGAATGCCCGTGTGCATATTTCAGAGAGTGAGGATGGACTATTTATTGGTTGCTAGTTATAATTACATTCTGCTTTCCCTGCAAGGAAGTCAAGGTGGCTTATCCTCCGCTTTTCCATTTTATACTCACAACAGCCCTGCAAGATAGGTTAGGCTGAGTGTCAGTGGCTGGTCTGAAGGCCCAATACAGCATACAAATCACTATTCCACACTGGCTCTCTATTTCCGGGCCTGATCATTTTTGCATATATGTGCCCATAATTATTTTCTTTCTGAAAATTTTTGACTATTGTATCTATTGCTTATTGTATATGTAATTATTTATTTCTGTAATCTACCTTCCAAGGACTATTATATTTTATTATATTTATATTAATTTAAATGTATTAAATTTTAACAAATCCTCTGAAACATCTTTCAAAATATGGATTTAAATTTGGATAGGGTTCATCTGCCATAAACTGAATCACAACTCTGGGAAAAAATGTGGAATCTGTGTTACTTTGTATAGGACTTTGACATGGTCTAACTATTCAAGAGTCACTGCAGGAAGGACAAAGGGATCCTGGCCTCCATTTTTTTAAATCTTCCCTTAAGTATTGATTTTTAGAAAGCTCTGGGTTGGAATAATTTGGCTAAAACTGCAGAGTGGCAAAGCCTCTGGATTTGATTAAGAATCCATAATTTGCATCATAGTTCAAAAGTTCGTGAATGTACAGATCACAAAGGCACCCTGAAGACTCAGAAACAGGCAACAGGGATGAGTGAGAATTTTTCTGCTTGTTCTTTGATGAACTCATCCAACATCACAGAGTTCTTGAAAAACAGGATGAAAAGAAATTGAGGTGGTTGTTGTTGTTTTTAAGTGAATGTTGGAGGAAGTGAAAGTGGCTGTTGGTGGAATGACCAAAAAGGTTGTCCTCTCTTCTTTTCCTCATCTTTAGAAGCTACATGGCAAACAGGTGCAACATGATATTCCCATGCAGAAGACAGTTGTACTTATTGAATTTGGCCAGTACAGATAGGTGAGGGTTTAATTTAATCAGTTTTTGATAATAACTTGCCAAATACAGAAATGTCTTCATAAACGGGACAGGAAACCTTTCAGATTGTTTTTAATTGAACGTAGGTGAAAGCAAAACTGACGGAATCATTTATCATTAATAGACATTTCTGTTCAGAACCTGCAAATAAGTAAGATCTCTTCCTCTTGTACATTTCAAATGTGCTCCTTCCCAGAAAAAGCCATTTGGATGAGACTTGAAACTAGCTCCACAGTCTAGAAAGGTGGTTTTGATTTGGGATTGGGGGGGGTGGGGGGATGGGGATTGTCTGTCTGTTTTTTGGTGTGCTTTGTTTTTTGTTTTTAATGATCACATGTCCACCTCCCATTGAGTCATTTCTAATCTCAGCAAAACATTTGGTAGGCATGTCATGAGCTGGATGGATCAGACTAGATGGCCCTGGAGGCCCCTTCTGACTTGCTCTGTTTGTTTCTTTGTTTCTACGTTCCAATATAATTCCAAAATATAGCATCTTAGGAAGTACTATGGAATATATGACAAGTTGCAAGTAACTAACATGTGCAATTTAACTTTATTAACTTGATCTTATGTTTACACATAAGCAGACCTACTCTCTGGCTCTCCTAGGTCACTCTAGAAACCCATTTAGTAAAATAGTCCCCAAATTTCAGCCTCCTGCCTTTTGTCATTTTCCTTTATATAAACCAAATTGTGCCTGGGGTAACAAAATGCCCCAAGATTTGTGTAGGTTAAATTTATGGGGTACATTATACACCAAACAAAAGACCCACAAACATAAACTCACAAAAGAAAATTAAGTACAGGTCTTTTTCCTCTTTTGAAAGCCAAGAGTCTGAGCTAAAATGTCCAGCAAGCAGAAATTAAAACCCACTGAGGAAACCATTTTTTAAAAAAGTTTGTAGGCCAAACTATTGTTCTGCAGAGCAAAGGTCAGAGGTCCAGCACTGTTTTGCAGATTTTATTGTGATGTATATTCTCACAAAGGATTAGATCTCAAACTATCTGAACTCGTTGTAAGCAGAAAAGATTTCTTATGCAGATTCAAAATTCCTGGAGCACACATTCAGTCAGCTTTTCATATTACCTGAGGCACTTTTGTCTAAGGCCAAATATCACCCCTTTTTGATGAGGTTTTATATTGATGCAGGATGATTAATTGTGCTTATTTGAAACTTCTAAAACATCAGGAACTCTTTAGGAAGCTAACAATGTAATGAGTTTAACTTTACAACTAAATGTAGCAGCTGCCTCAGGTGAACTGAGAGTCTCAGTCTCTTAAAGAGACAGATGAATAATCAAGCTTCAGGGGAAAAGGAGCCTGGCTTGGAATTCCGGTTCTTTCTGGGCAAGAGGAGCAGGGACACTGCAGCTTTGATTTTATATCATAAAGGCACACATAAGCAACCTTTCTCTATAAAGATTTATTTGGAGTTCCCCAACATCTACCACTGGAAGGAAAACTTCACAGTGACAAGACGAGTCAACACATATTTGATATATATGCACTATTAAGGTTTTCTTTTCTTTGAAAAGCAACATTTGTACTCCTTCATTCAAGAAAAACATTCCAATTTGTTTTGATTTAAAGGCACTTCCTAATACTAGGACTTTAGGGAGACCTTGCTGATATGGAAAACTGGATTGGTGCTGGATGTGTCTAGAGAAAAGAGATGGTAAATAATAGGCATTCTTTTTTTTTTTTTAAAGTGGCTGGTTGAACTTTTATTCAGTCACATGCATATAGTTGCTTGGAAGTGTAACATAGCATACTCATTTACAAGCTCTTGGGAGATATATTTGTTATGCCATTAACCTAATATCTTACTTTTGAAGTGGAATGCTTATTGAAAAGCAAGAATATGCTGATGTTCAATAGTACAGCAGGAAGTTTTTCCTATTAGAGCCATTTTTCCCATTTGTGGGTGGAGCAAAACAGCACCTGAAGATTTGAACCAGTCTTTGGGAGGAGGAAATTCTAAAGAATTTTCACAGCAGTGTGTCCAACATTTATTTATTTATATCTCACCTTTTCCCCACTGTGGAATGGTTCCCAGGTGGTCTCCCCTCCAAGCACAGGACAGCCCCAGCCTTGCTTAGCTTCAATACGGTGGATGTCCTAGTTGCCTTCACGCCATATTCTGGGTCTTTACCTCATCATTATAAATCAGAATTGTAAATTACATGGAAGTGCAGCAGAAAGAGAAGTGGGATACAGAACTAAGCGCATAACAGAATCTACAATATTAATAGATTGCATTTGGAAGATTTTCATTGTACCAGAATGCAATGCCCCATAGATTTCCCAAATGAAGACTTCCACCCTTGGAAAAATCTTAGAATTCATCAGTAAATACACAACACTGACAATATGAAACCGCACTAACATCTTAAGGAATACTCACATACAAGGACTGCATCTTAAAGGACACTTCAGATATGACAATCTGCTGTATAGTTTTAATTTTTGTATGAGAAAATAAATGTACAAGAAAATAACCAAAGGATTGTGAATGACAATTTTGTTCAAATTCTGCACAACATTTTCAGTGAGGCACAAGAAACATTTAATGCACAGTGGTACAATACATGCTATCTTTTCCCACTTGAAGATTATCTCTATATATGAATGTCATATATGTACCATGAAGACGTTAAAATGAAGGAAAAATAGCTTCTGGCTGTTCTGATTAAGCCAGAATTCAGCTACAAAAACAGTTCATAAAATGCACGTTTCCCATTTTATCATTTCAAGTCTGTGAAATTGCATGGGCATGGAGCTTGTTGACCCATACCAACCTCAGCCCATGAAGGTATTTTCCACAGACTTTATGCATATTTCTAAGACTGTAATGCATTTGATTCAATTTATCTGCGGAGCCTGAATCCTTTGGGAGCTGAAAATGAAAACTGGTGTGCTACAACTATAATGCAGTATTACTGCCACAAGAGACTCAGGAATGCTCAACCTGTTATCATTATTCTTCTGTCAATATGTAGATGCTGAAACTAGGATGGATGAGAATTGCATTGCGTTCACTTCTTGAGAAGGACTTGCCAAAGTTCTCATTTCTTTTTTTAATAACTCTGGGAGAAACCAAAACTGATGGCCCAAGTCCTTAGCTTTTAAAAACCTAGTTTTGGATCCCGTATTTGCGGTCCAGAGTAAATGCTGCCATATCTTTTTGTGAGGGTTCCTTACCTTTAACAGCTCAGTGACCAGCTGGTACTCCATGCTCTTCTCCATGCTGGCAATAGCTGGTACCTTTTTGAATCTGGATAGTGCAGATGGGTGAGAATTTCAGTGCAATTCATTTATAATCAGAACTCTTCAAAATTGGCAAATTTCTTCACCTACAGAACAAATGATTTACAAATTCAAGAGAAAGCAGAACTGACTTTTTATTTATTTATTTATTTATTTGTTATTTCTTTATTAGGATATTTTTATCTCGTCCAATACCAATCCTCTCTGGATGGCTTACAGGTCGTTGTGAAGATTGGTTCATTCACTGGAATACACCAGATACTGCCCACAACTGAAAGGTGCTAACAATTTATAACCCACCAAGTGTTGCAGACAAATATTTCCACATGTGGAAACAAGTTGCAAACAGAGAGGCTGCCTCCCAAATTGGGGAGTTCAGAAGGAAGAGCTCTGCCTTGAGAAATGCCTAATGACTAGGAAAACTGCCCCCTGAGACCCAAATGCATTTCTCAGTTTGCCCAAAGTCTAGTTATCTGCAACTGTATTTGGTCACATCCATCCCTTGCTACTTCTGGTTATCCCCACCACCAGCTAGATTCAAGTTGCAACTTGCTCAGAGAGAGGGCCAGTCTTTTCCTTATGGACAAAATGTTTCCCTAATATCACTAAATAAACGTGGACATTACATTTACCAAGCACAAGCTTGCCTTGGACACCCTCATTGGCAGATCCCCGCCCCCCAAATGCACAGGATGACATGACTGCCCCAACCTCTTGCCGGCAATGCTCACGTACCATGAGGACATCTCCCCAGTGGCTTTCTAGATTCTACTTCTACTAGTCTGGGAACTGAGACCATAGTTCTGTAGACCCATCTCTTGAGCTCAGTCTCTTGAGAGTCATATGTCACTGCTTGGATGGTCCTTGCACTCCCTTCCAGGATTCTCTCTTATTCTATGGAGGTCAACCTAGCCTGCAGCCCAGGAGCAATGAAGAAAAGGGTCCAGTTGTAAAGTGGCAGAACAAGGACCAAAATCAACTTTTGTCCTCTCCTGCAGGCTAACTCTGCTTTTCTGTGCATTGCTAGCACGGCCATTTGCCCAGCTTTACAGAGGACAGGCTTGTCTTGGAAGGGATCTGAGTTTGGTCTACTATGGCTCCATTTCAAAGACTGCTTAGTCCAAACTGGTTTAAATATGAAACATCCCAAGAAGAGAACTGTTAAAGTTGCCATCCACAGTTATGACGGGACCAGTAGATTGATCAGAACCATAGATCACCTGATTACAGTCTTGCTCAATATGGTGGGATGTACTATACATATTTATACATTTTAAATTATAGTCATTATTTCTAATTTTGCATTTAATCCTGTAAGGGTGAAATCCAATACAGATGCCCATAGCCCTATGAAATTGGAGGATGCTGGGATTCCAAAGCAGGACAGAAGAAGTGCGGAGGTAAATGTGGCTTCCATATTCCTCCAACTCTGCAAACACAGCCACTTGTATGGCTGCTTCCACCACCAAACTATGGTGCCTCTGAACAGGTGTGAAGAAGGCTGAAGTACCACCAGGATACTTCACATTGTGGTACTGCCTTTCTCCTGCCTGCCACATCCCCCACAACACCCAGCAAAACTTTCTCCAAGGTCATATTTGTGACCTCAAGCAAGCAGCCTTCCATACCTGCAAGAAAAGGAAGCAGCAGTTGAAGCTCAGAGTTCCAGTTCCAACCTCAGAGTGAGTTTCAAAGCTCCATCAGATCGCACTGTAAATTAGCACATTCCATTTTTACAGAAATTCATAAGTGGACATCCTATGCGCAACTGTATTTGCACATCTCCATATCCTTTGCACCCAAATCTAGGAACACCAAGTAAATATCACATGCGGAAGTCAATCTGATATATGAGCATGTTGTATCAGGAGCATTTTAAATGTGCGCACACACCTTTTCAAATAATAATTTTCTTCCTTTTACGTCTCTTCTTTTTCATAACAAGATTTATGCACATTTTAGCTAACAACAAAGTGTGTTCATTGTGGTTCTACTTCTTCACTTACTCTCAATGTTCATATATCTATCAGAGTCCCTATAGACAGATGTGATTTGGCATCATCACCACAATTACTATCATTTCATTTACTCTTGTAAATAGTTTGAACATCACTAAAGATTCTTCCAGGGGACATATGAGGCTTAGACACTTCAGTTACTGAAGGTCCAACCTGAAATGCTTACTTGTTTTTGTTTTGTTTGAAGGAACAGTTTTAAGCACACCTCAAGTCTGCAAATGATCTAAATTTATTGGACTGACTAATGTTCCGTGTAAGCTGTCAGAATGTTAACTACTTATCTCAAGTGGCTCAACAAAAGAATGATACATCACACGGGAACATATTGCTCGAGTACCTTTAAAGAGGAACACTCTCTTCTCACAGATTGAAGGGGGATGAGAGGAAACGTTATGTGAAATTGGGCTGCAAATGAAGCAGACCAAGGTGGAGGACTTTCTTTAGAGTAAATGTGCAAAACGTATTTTTCAAGCATGGATTTTCTGGAATAATCACAGGAACTGTGAGATTGTGGCCATTTGTCAGATCTCTTGGCATACCACCAGATCTTGCTGAAATGCAAAAGAGATGTATGTTTGCGTGTCCGAGGAAAAAGGGGATGGGTTTGAAATATATGGGCAGGGGGGTTGTAGGTTTAGAATTAAATGCGGAAATACTGGTGTGGGATAGGTACAGAGGCACTGATAGCAAGACTTACGTCTCATAGCAAAACAAACAAGCAAGCTGCTGTCGCTGTTGCTATTTCATTTCTAGATTTCATTGTAAATTCTGGATATGGCTAACCTCATGCAGGGAAGCTCTTCCACATTAGACTGGTTGGGTGGGCCAACGTGAGCAGCGTTTCTTAAAATACCAAAGTAAGTGAAGATGCAGACTGAGTTTCTTATGGAGATGGTGGAGGACACGGCTCAGTAGAGAAGAATGCCTTGGTCATGCCACAGAAGGCTGGTTCTCATGACACGACAAACCACATGGGTGGTCAGCCATGGTGAGTTGTCATGTTGGGCAAATCCAGGACTGTTTCTACAGGGTGGCTAATTTTTCATGCACAAGTCTGCAGGAGAGCCCATGACTTGTTAAAGGGATGAGTGTGATGCACACATTTGCTGGCATGTCATGCCGTCCGAATCGGGCAGGGTGAGGTTATTATAGGTTGCTGGAATGGCTGGAGAACCCTCCACCCAGAGTAAGAAAGCTCCTCCACTCCTTGTAATTTCACTCATGCCAACACCATTCCACTCGCCATTTCCACCTCCCTCCACATCATGCTCCTCGTGGATATGAGATGTGACAGCTAGCATCTCCCTAGAGCTAGGGAGAGAGATGGCAGGCAGTAAGAGGAGTGCCAGAAAGGGCAGAAAGAAGCAAGTTCTGCCAATGAAATGAACTGCTACAGAGCAACAAGAGCCTAGAGAGGGAACAAGCAGGAAAGGGAGTGGGAAGCAAAAAACAAACAAAGGCAAGAGAAGCACGTGGTCAGTCTGCAGCCATGAAAAGTGATGCCATCTTTCAAAGGCAAGCTCAAAATAGATGATAAAATGGACTAGGACAAGGATAAATTGACCAGGACATTGACAAGGGAGAGTGAGAGACCAGTATTCTGAGCAAAATAGGGAACTGGAAGCAGGAGTACTTTGGGAAATAAGAAATATAAGGGGTGGCAGCATCAAAATAAAAACTGATGTTATGTAAGGTTGCTTACGGAGCTCCATTTTATCTTTACAGTGGCAATCCTTTGAGTTAGGTTAGGGTGTTTGCATGACTGGCCCAAAATCACTCAGTGAGTTCCATGGCTGAGCAGGGACTAGTTCTCTGATCTCCCAGGTCCCCAGTCCAGCCTTCTAAGCATCACACCGGCTCTCATGTAGATTGAATTAGACTGCAGTAGCCAAGTCAGGAGAGGCTTTTGCAAATGGATAATAGTTATCCATAAGAATAGTTAAATCTGATTCTAAATTGTAGTTATTTATTTGGAGTTATATCCCACCTTTTTTTTTCTTTCCTTTTTTAAGAACTCGAAGCAGCTTACACCATTCTCTCCTCCTGCTCTCAATCTTATCCTTACAACCCTGTGAGGTAGGTTGGGCTGAGAGTCTGTGACTGGCTCAAAGCCACCCAGTTGGCTCCATGGCTGAGCGGGGACTAGAACCCAGATCGTCTGAGTCCCACTCCTGAACTCTTAACCACTGCACCACACTGGCACTCATAGTTTAGACTGGGATCCGAAAATCAGTGAAGCTCAGGCTTCTCTGAATTTTACCCTGAAGGTCACTTTTCTTCACTTCCATTCCTGATTGTGAGTTTTTTTGGTTGAGAAAAGTGCATTTGAGCACACATGTTTTCAGAGAACGCACTTAAGTACATTCTTCTCCCCACTGAATAAGCCATAAAAATTCATCCCAAATATGCATTTTAAAGTGCATATTTTGCTAGAGTATGCATTTTCTGAAAGAGGTTTGCAAGCTTGGAAATATACAAGGTTTGCCCATAAAATTCACTCAAGTTCATATTTGACAGTGTGAATGGGGCATGTTTTGGTCACAAATGAGCTGTAACCATATTCTCATACATCTCTAATTTTAGATTTCATTTTGTCTTTGTGAAATACCTGACTACATACAACTTGAAACCAAATTCTCAGCTTTAACTTCATTTTGATTTATGCCACTTGAGCAAAGGGACCCACCATTCTAAATGGAAAATATTATGGCTTCTGTGCTTCTTCTAGCATGCACCTAAATCAGTGTAACAGGTGAAAAATTGGTAGGAAATGTTTCATTTGGAGTTGGCGGTGTGCAGCTGTTCACTGGTATAAAAGAAGCAAGACAAAAGTATATTTATGGAGCCCATATTTTCATTATTAATAATAATGGATATATGGGGAACATAACTGTGTTATATATTTTCAAGCTGTGATTCCCACCTAAGTATCTATATTATATGACCTCAGTGCACATGCATAAACCTATTGAGTTCTGAGACGCACCCCCCCTGCCCAGTATGTTTCTACATAATACTCATTCTCAATCTGAGCAAGAAGAACTATGGATATGTCTTGCATCCCAGAATTTTCGCCACTATATGAACACAGAAAAATCCAAAGACTCAGTTATCCTCAGTGCTGACAAGGTTTGTGCAAAGGTAGAAGTTTCATCTCAATATAAGGGTGAGCATCTTTTGGTTTAAAGGCTGCTTTGCTTGTTTCGGTGCAATTCCAATATCTTTTCATAATGGCCATGCATATGTGTGCAGGTAATCATGTGAAAAGAAAAGGAAAAAAGGAAATATTAATGGAAAGGTAGCAACAAGATGAAAGCCCTCTGGGGGGAAGCCAACAATGAGGAATGAACACCTAATCTTAAACCTCTGTGTTGATTTATTGGTATATTTGTTTATTATTTGTATATTCCACCTTTCCCATAGCAAGGTAGCTACATGCAGTCCCAGGTGGTCTCCCCTCCTAGCTCAGGCCAGCCCAAGACCTGCTTAGCTTCAACAGGGTGGATGCCTTATGTCTTTTCAGGCCGTCCTTTGCATCTTTACCCCATCCTTGTGGATCACTATTGTCAATTACATGGAAGGTAAATTTAGTCATAGAAAAAATACAAAACCAAAGAAAAGAGGAAATCATCAACCAAAAGTGGATATTTCTTCCTAAAGAAAGACTAAAGCATGGAAACACATGGCGGGTCATTAGAGGATCTTCAGTGGTGCAAATTGGTGCAAATAATAATTTACAAATGGAGAAGCTGGTGCTGAGAGAGGATGGTTTCCTAAGACCACCTAGAAAGTTCATGGAAGATTCAAACTGGGAACATCTGCTTCATAGCTCAGTTGTTCAGCCTACAAACTACATCAGCTATTTGAAGGATTAGCTGTACAGTACCAAAGATCCCTGGAGCAGCTTTTTTCATGGATGTGCAGGGGGTGGCCATCAGCAAGAGCGCTTTGGATAGTGTGCCAATTTCCTAGAGAAGACAGAGTAGGCTGCCACACACGGCTTCAGCCACATCCTGGCGGGGAAACCATTCAAAATATAGACCCTGATCTGAATAGATGTGTGATTAAAAGAGAAATGAAGAGAATCCCATCCTTGAAAAACTGGCACACACACACACACACGGGGGGGGGGGGGGGGATTGTGCTGATTATACAGTGTCACTTCTTGGTTGGTGAAGTCTCCATTGAAAAAATACAGATGATTAGGGAAATATTGATTAGATAGGCTGCGGCCCTATGCTTATGTATAAGGCACCCCAAGGACAATACTTAGACTATGAATTGGTCCATTAAGGCTGTAGTCCTACAGATACTCATCTGGCAATAAGTCTCACTGAACTCAGTGGAGGTGACTTCCCAACAGTCAGGCGCAGCATTGTGCTGCTGGCCTCATTGGAGTAAGCAGGGCTTCAGCAATACTCTTGGGAAGCGACATTCTCAGAATTTATGTCGAAAAGATAAGCACGCAGTAAACCTTAACGTTATTTTACTTTTCTCAGAATTCCTACAGATGTCACCAGTAGGCAAATTGTTAGAGACAGAGCGCCCTTAATGAAATTCACCATTCCTACTCACCAATTCCTTTACACTGAATCAAACCGAGTCTTGTGTACAGCATTGATACAATTCTAAGAAGGCTGCCCCTAAATGGTAAGGGATCACCACTTCCACTCTATTATGCAAGCGCAGAAGTCGGCCACGATCCACGTATCCCAAGTTTAGGCTGAAAGGGCCAGCAAGAAGTGATCTACTATAGATTCACTTCAACTGCCACACCCTAATAATCTGTTTAGATCCTCCTGGGGATTCAAACTTAATAGTAGAAAGTTATTCAAAGCAGGGCAGTAAGTAAGGAAAAAACCCACCCTTTTGCAAAATGAGGTACAAGCCTATGCACATTTGGACAAAAAACTGGCGTATAACTTCCAACACGCCCCAGGCACCATGGTGCATTCTCTTTCCTTTTTGAGAATCTATATTTAGAGGGAGCAAACTCATTTAGCTACTCTGAAAAATTGCTCAGCAAACAAGTTATTTTAAAAGTGACCCCTTGAACCATTAAATTTCTGTTCAATGAAGCCTGGAGATATACCGAGGGGTATTAATATGGCATGTGCATTTATGTGTGAATTTATACATAATGATTATTGTTGTTCTGTGTGGAAATGACATTTTAAATAAGTTCTTAGGGAGGGGGAAATGTGTAGCATTCAGCTTGGTCATTTATCCTTTTCATTATTTACCTGTTTCCACCAGTAAATGCTATGTAAATGATGGGTGGAACATTTCAGCTCACCTTGGTACATGAGTCCCAACTGTACAGATCAAGACATTAATGGGAATTTGTTTTGCTTTTTAAAAGCCATTGAACCAGACTAGGCATGGGTGACACTTGTTCTGTCTGATCTCCATGGACTTCCTGCCCATTTCCAAACTGACAACAGGAAGCAGACCAAGTGTGTGTGTGTTGGATGGGGAGAATCATATTTGACAAAAGCTGTAGTTAAACCTTTTTTTAAAAAAAGCTAAGAAAGTTTGTACAAAGCATGCATTTGAGTGACTTGTCCAAATATGTACAGTTCATACAAACAGAGAATTCCCAATATTTGTGCAAATTAAAAGTTCTAGCATGATTTGCACAAATTATATAAATTGCATGTTTCATATAAATGCCCTGTGTGTGTGTTTACTTAGAAACAGAAGTCTTCAAGGTTGCTAAATTCTTATAACAGGGAGTCAGCACTTGTGCTGGACTAAATAACTAGAATCGGGAGGGGGGTGAATTGTGAACATTAGTTGGCATGTCACTCCCCGAGAGATCCCAGGAAGGAATCCAAGCTTGGCTGGTTTGAAGGTGCTGGTCATTTACAGTCTGGCATCAAGAGAAAGGAACCAAGACCCCACATGCAATTCTGTGTTTGATTATAGAGTAACCAACAGCATTCCAGAATCTTGAAACAGTTTTTTAAAAAAGTTTTGATTAGAAGCAATAAAGGCAATGTTTTTGAACCAAAGAGGAAAAACACCAACACACATTGGTATGAACTGGGGGTCAGTTCTCTGCCTGATACCCAATACTGCATTTGGTAAGGCAGATGTCCCTGTGACAAGCTATTGCTCAACATAAGAATGGATTTCAGGTTTCTGCTAGTAGAAGTTACTTGACACTCTCTTACCATTCAGGTGACCATGTGCTAGAAGGACCAGAGTGTAAGTCAACCTATATTTAAAATGCACAACCAAGTTTCTGGCTGGGGAAGGAAAATCTTCCACAATGCTTGATGAAGTTACCTGAAACTCCATTACCCTTCAAAAGAAACACGCTTCTGAGCTTTGCAATGGAGTTCTCTAATCAAAAACTTATTATGAAAATGCACATTATTATAGAAAATGGCTTTCCTAATATGCATTACTAGCCTAGGGCTTCTTTTGGCACAGAGACAATGTCTGATGCTTCTGTTTGTACATTGGCTAAGCATGAGAAGTGACCAAGAGAAAACTGGCACAGAAATAAATACATAAGCAAAAGCGCTAGTTTTACTTCAGCCCAGTAGTGAGAATGGTTTTGGAGTAAAGGAGCAACACTGTCTTCATTTAGCACATGAGGGAATCATGGGCTGCTAAGCAAGGAACTCATAAATGCATGCTCATGTTTCCTCCATGGCACACAAGCATAAAAACTTTAAAAGAAACTACTTGGTTGTGAAAAGAGATGCTTTGTTTTACGAAATTCTCCAAGCTTCACTTCAAAGCTCAGTTTGGCTTGCTGCTCTTCTTATCTGTGACCTGCTTCCCCACCCCAATTTTATCTGAACAGGAAAAGTGTACATTTTGAAAGTAAAAAGCATGCATCTTCAAAAGTTCACACTTTCCTCCATTGCCTAAAGCATGGAAAGGTAACCTTTTACATCAGGCCTTTTAAAAGCTGTGCCTTTAAAATACTGTATTTCTTAATGCATGCATTTCTTGTAAGTGAACAGTTTTCAAGAGCAAGTTCGGACTATGCAAAGATTTTCATTCAGCCTGTGCCTCTATTTGCATGTAGGCCTGCAAGCGGGGCATTTCCAAGGGATTGATTTGCTCAAACAAGATTCTGAGCCGTAGTCCCACATCCTGTTTCACAACATGGTCAGCCAAAGCAGGGATCTTCTTATGTGTATTACGGCCTTTATGTGCCTTGTCTTCATTTAGCTTGGTGTTTCTCCTGGTCCTTGGAAAGCAACTTTACCCACAATAGACCTTCCCGTCTGCAGGTACTACCAGCCAAAAGCAAATCCATTCTGTGTTTTTGTTAGCTCTTGTAGAAATGACACCTAATAATATTAGCTTCCCAGTGGAGACTAAGAAACCACTACTAATGCTATCCCTGATGGGGAAACCAAATCAACCAGGAAGTGGAATTCTTCTTACATACATAAAATAGACAGCATGCTTCTAGAGCTTCCAGACAGCATCAGAGGCCTAACTCCAATGCCAGAGCTAGAATTCTACATGCAGTATCCTCGCAGCTGGCATAGAAAGAAATACACAAAAATGATTTGGAGAAGGCATGGAGAAGGCACCTTGGGAGGAGGAGAGGAGACTGGCCCCACCAAGCCACAAGGTATTCAGGGGGTACCACCGCTGTTTTCCCTCCTGTGCTGAAGCTCCATCATTAGACGACCTAAAGGATCTGGCCAGCCATTCCGCAGGATGAAAGGAATGTAAAACCAACTTTCCCTTTGCGTTCCTCCCACTCTGCATAAGGTGTCAGTAGTCCTCCAAATTTGGAGGGTTACAAGCATCCCCATAGAATTGCACCCAAAAGAGACACACATGCCTTGGAGGGAGGGAGGGAGGGAGGGAGAGAGGGAGAGTCTTATACATTCAGGAATCTGAACTTCATTGTTTGGCATACATTCCTAACGTGCCATTTCTTATTAGAATTCTCAGTTTGGCCACCCATTTGCTAAATTAATTTATGTCATAGGTGCAGGAGTGGAAACAAATGTCTGCTTTGATCATATTCAAAAAGGCTGAGCAGAATTCAGCAGTGCTGGTATTGACAAAATAAATGAGTCAGAGTGCTGTACAAGTGTCAGTTCAAATGTTCTTATGTTCTTAGTGTGTTTTAATATATTTTATTGTTTTAATCAATGTTAATTATGCCTCTAAGCCATGCTGGGTGTCATATTTTTGGAAAAAGACAGAGTGCAAATCAAATCAAATCCATGTTTAAATACAGTATTGCAGAAAATATCCAAGATGGTTTGAAGGGTACCAGACAGCTACTTTTTAGAACTGAGAAGTAGAAGGTCTTAATTCTGCTTTATCCAAAGAGAATGAGATTAGCCATCTCAGCTTCTCTCTTGGAGTGCTGAGAACTATACCAGGATGAGAGTGAACCAAGGGAGAAGACAGCTACTGTAGGTTACCATTTCTCTGTTTTCTGCCATCCATACTATAGTGGTAATTAAATTCAGCTCATATTGCTTATTACAGGTTGCAAACAAGTTCAGTTCCTAAGAACATCTTTAAGTCAAATTCATATGTAAGTCAGATCATGGTATGTACAGGTAGTATTTAGCCTGAGTAAGCCAAATGTTTGTCTTAGTATATAGACTTTTTTTTTTTTTTTTTTTGAGCACAGAAAAGGATTAAGAAACACCTCAATAGGCAATCAGCCCTCCATATTCACAGGAGTTAGGGGAGCAAGACCCACTGCGAAAATGGAAAAACATGACTCTCTGTTCCCCCACCCTGAAACCTTAACTCCTTATACATGTCCTGAATTGCTAATCCCTTTCTTTTTCAGATCTTGGCCTGATCCAGCAGGGCTCCCCTTCTTCATTTATTACATTCTGATGTCCTCATTTATTTATTTATTTATTTAAAACATTTCTATGCCACCCCCATCACAACAAAGCCTCAGGGCGGCTCACAAAGGATACATAAATACATAAATAATAACAATATAACAATGAAAAAAAATGTTTAAAAACCCCCGGTGCATTCTCGGCTAAAACTTTAAAATCCTATTAATTCAAATAATTTAACAATCAAAATAAGTTTTAAATAAAAAGGTCTTAGCCTGGCGCCGAAATTCCCTGCCCTTCCCTTTACTCACCACCGTCTCCTCTTTGCACCAAGGAAATGTTGGAGGGATTTCCCTCTCTGGGTGCGAGGGCAAGAAGACAAGCTTTGGAGGTCCCATTGCTCCCCTTTCACTTCCTCCTTCTCTATGGAGATTGGCTGCAAAACTCCAAAATTTCCCATGTACATTACTACAGACCACTTCTCTTTAACTCACATTTTAAATTAATAGGTTTTATGGCAGTTCCTTTGTAAATTTGGATGTTTGTAACTCAGATGTTCATATCCCAGGGACTGCCAGTACTGCCTCAATTCCTGGAAAAGGTATAACTGGTGTATTTGGCCCTGCCCCACATATTACTGATAAATAATTATGCATATTTTGTTGTAATTATAGACTTTGCCTGTTCTATAACTCTGTTGACATATAATGCTGGTATTAGCACAATCAACTATTTGGGTTGTTTGTTATTATAACAATATATGTTCTGTACTTGATGGCTCAGTATAATTTCTATCCAATATCAACTTCAAATATAGCATTGTTCACAACTGGGGTCATTTTGTTACCCCATACAAAAGTGCCTCAGGGAAAGCAAATCTCTTCTTTTGACAGAATGTTTTGCCCAAGGAGATTTGAATCAGCTTAAGAACGGATTTCAGGTTTCAGCAAGTGACCATTACTCAAGACTTAATGCTTCCTGCAGCAGTGCATAACAGTAAAATCTGTCTGACATGACCTTTGATCTGCATAATAATAGTTTAGCCTGTAAATCAAACCAGGATTACAAAAGTTTTCCATTAAGGGATTTCTGTTCTTTTTGCTGAAAGTTTCAGTTCTAGCTTTTGGTTTTCAGAAAAGACTAAGGTAAGCTGTTGTTAACCTTCTCTTGTGCCTGAAAATGTGTCCTTCATTTGAGTTCAGAAAAGGACCCCAGAGTTCTTTCTTATGCAAATTTTGGGCATTTTGTACTTCAGGCATGTTTTGGTTTATGGAAAAATCTGAAAAAAGAAAACAGGAAGCTGTGTAGCAAATACAAGGAAGGGAAAGGAATGTCTGTAAATAATCAGGTTAATAAAGTCACCAAAAGGCAAGGCCACATGGAAGATGTTGCTATTCTGACCATAAAATCAGCAGGTGCTTCCATTCCTGTCAGACAATCAAGGGAATAAAAATGAGACTTACTGGATTATATATGTGAATTGTTCATAATTGTCTGGATAAAAATGTCATGCTATATGGAATGATAATGCTTACAAGAAATGAAAGGATTTGAAAATATCTTAATGTCCTTCCCACAGTGTGCATAAAAAGGAGCGTTACATTCTATCTTAGGCCTAAGGTACTTGGAGTTTTATGAGTATAAAAACAAGAAAAGTAATGGAAGGAAGAAAAGAGAGAAATGAAATGAACATTAATTTGATCTTAAATATGGGAATATTGCCCCATTGCTCTATAACGATGATTTGCATTTGCTATCTTGAGGGAAACTTTTCATAGAATCATAGAATATCGTAGAGTTGGAAGGGGCCAGAAGGCCTGCTGTTGCAGGACGCTAAGTTGCACCATCCCATTCAGATGACTGTTCAGATGCTTTCTGAATGCCTCTGAGAGAGAGCCCACAACTTGCCCAGTTGACAGGTTCCATTGTCATACTGCTCTGACAGTGAAGAAATTCTCCATGTTGACCTGCCAACCAAAAGGGCCTGTTATAGAATGCGCCCTCATTATAGGTGGGGTGGTGCTTAGATCATGGACCATTCCCAATGCCTCGTTCAAGAAGAAGATGAGCATTAAAACACAACCAATGCTTTCTAGGGGAAAGTTAAGCAAGGGGCAATGGTGAAGAAAACCTGTCTTTCCAAGATGTCCGCCATTGTTACTACATTGCTTTGAGAAACCTCTGAAAAGCCAAATGCCTCAACAGGGTACATTAACCCATGCATAAGGGAAATGTGATGGGGATGATGGTCCTGATAAAGCAGGATTACCAAGGAGGCAGAGAGTTCTGCTCACATTCTTCAGATGGTCTTCAATTTGGCAAAGGAGAAACCAGAGGGAGGGGGCCAACATGCACTAGACACAGGGGTATTGGGTCTATGTCATTTATTGGCTGATGTGATTTCGATTAATGGCACAAAGAGCAGTGTACAGTTATAAACCCTGGACAACCACATGTTGAGGATTACATGAGAGGAGCCAGCTAGAACCGGAGGTCAAATTTTTTGTATGTTTTGTATGTTTCTATAAATAAAACTTTATTAAAACAATACTAATATAGATGCACTTAAAACTGAATGATAGCAAAATAAAAATACCACCCAGTTAGTCACCAAAGGACAGCTGACATGGACAAGTCTTTGCCTCTAGAGGAAATACAGCAGAAAGAGAGTGGCTCAGTCCTCCCTTGACAGAGTTTTCCACAGCCTGGGAGCAACCACTGAGCAGGCCCTGTTTTTCATTGATACCAAAAGTGCCACTGAAGACAGTGGTGTTGAAATGCCCGACAGGCTGCATAGGCCTGTCCCAAGATATTTTAACATGTTCTGTTCAGGCAGGAAATAATATTTGATTATGACAAGATACTTTGTCATGGTTTAAAGGTACTGCTATTTGAATTCAGAAGTGACTCTTCAATTCAACAGGTGATTTTTGATCCTGGTGGTCACTTTGGTTCTGGTTCAAGCTAGACTTATGACCAATAATCTCCTTTCAGCTTTCCTTTCTCATGGGAAAAGTACCAAACAGGGATGTCAAATTTTCCTAGTGATGCTTGATTTATATTTGTATGTCCTATTTATCCCTTTAGACTAGTGGTAGTCATAATTTTATGTATTATTATTTGGATTTTTGCATTACTCTTTATACTTACTCCAAAACTTTAGTTATCTATTCCAGCTTTGATGCAGTTGATCAATACATATGGGGATTTATCGGGCTATTCAATTAACTGGTCAAAGTCTGACTTGATGCTGATTGGAGATACTATATCTCATAGGACATCAACTAATTAGCAATTTCCATTGTGCCCAGACCTAATTACTCATTTAGGGATACTTATCGGCAGAGACATATCTCAAATGGTCAAGCTAAACTTGAATAAGTTAATTAAGGGATATAGATGGATGGGTATCTTTAAACTTCAATTTGTTGGGTAAGGCAAGTATACTGAAGAGGAATATTATACCTGGATAGTTAATGTGTTCCTTGGGATTTCTCTGTTTATACTTATTAAATATTCTTTTAAAACTCAGTTCTTCATTTTGTAAATTTTGGAGACATTCTTTCCTACCATAAGTACCATTGAAAAGGATGCAGCTTCCAATAAAAGATGGGTTTAGGTTTCCAGGTCTTGCTTTATATCACTGGGCCTATTCGTTGGCCTGTACAAAGTTTCGGACTTTTCCACTAAGATTAGATTTTCCACCTTGGCCAGTTTGAGATCCTTCAGAAATCACATCAAAGTTCTTCAGCTCACGAAAAGAATGCATTTCAAGTTTCCCATTGACTAAATTAACATGAAAATGTGCATTTTAAAAATGGACATTTTAAAATACACATATCAATATGATCAAACACTTACTTATTTGCAAACGTTAAAAAGAAAAACCCCTTGATTGTATTCACATTTGGGATTGCAGTCAAGACATGTTCCTATATTTGCAACTAGAAATGAACTTTTTTGTGCATTTCTATTTTGAAACATTTTTGGTTGGGCAAGAATTAGGATCTGCCCTTTCAGTTGCAACAGGGACTGAAAGGAAACACACTAAAATCTGCAAAATTGGAAGACTCAACCTAGATTATAGGACATGGAAATGCAAATTGAGTAAACTGGCGACACTAATGATATCTTACTTTTCCCTGTGGCTACTGAAAACACAGAGAGACATACATTAAGGAATATTGTTTCTATGCATTGTTCTTGTCACATCCATCCTCAATAATACATCTCAGATTTCAATCTATGACAACAAATATCCTTGAGGGGCATCATGTTCCTCAGATCCCTAAACTTTGCATCTGTAAAATAAAATACCTTCCTCTTTATTCATTGGATTGGGCATTGCATCAGCAAGAGTACATTGATAACTTTGCGTAGGATATAAGATAGAAATCATTATAGCAGTTGTATAGTTTACAGTACGAATACCTTAAATGTGTTAGTAATCTGATGGTAACTAAGAAGATTTTTTTCTTTGATGTGATTCTGTGTTAGATTTTGTATATTTGCAGTTTATTTGGGAAATCATAGAATCATACAGTTGGGAGGGGCCTTGAAGGCCATTGGGTCCAACCTCCCTGCTCAATGCAGGACCCAAGTCTCCCATCTAAATAGTAACCTGGCCAGACTCCACTTAGCTTCCAAGATTAGGCAGGATTAGGCACTTCAGGCTATGTGGAAGAAAAATTATGCATTCTGTGGAAATGAAACAACCTACCTCAAAAATAGCTTATAAAACTCTGTTTGATAAGTCCATTTAGTGTATAGTGTATCCATCGTTTGTTCACTGATATCCACATTAAACTTAATATGACCTACATAGAAATGTCATAAGACAGCATTCTCTAACTTGGTGTTCTTCAGCTATTCTGGACTACAGCTCCCATCATCCTTGATCACTGGACATAGTTGGTTGATGGGAGTTGAAATTGAAAACATTGGTAGGGCAGTAGGTTTAGGAAGGGGATTCCAAAGTATAGATTATGATGAGCCAAGCATTCTCAGCTGAACACTAAGATGAGAGGCAGAACAGGGATTAAGAGTCACGACCAATTATTCGGGGTATTTGCATGAAAGAGACAATATGGGTACGGGGTGAAACCTATGTAGATCTCCTTCTGGTGGGTCCTGTTGAAAAATCACCTGAAATGGGAATAAGGTAATAGGGTGGGTTCATGAAGGTTTGCTACAGAGGTTGCAATGTCCTTTGCCATGTGACAAGATGATCTTTGATGTATGGCTAAACAAATCTCTCCATTTCATTTTCTGCTATGTTTTCAATGTTTTTCACTTCAAATTCTTCCATCCTGTCTGTGGGAGAAAGAGAGAGAGAGAGAGAGAGAGAGAGAGCGCACGTGCACGAACCCCTAATAGATGCCCTTTGGAGTGCTATCTTCTTCAATAGAGGCTTCTTTGCACTCAATTTTCCATAATGTATGCAATTAGAATATGTAATTCTTCATCTTTAAATGGAGAACTCCATCACACAATGCTCATAAGGGTGGAAACTGGAGCATAACAGTTTGCATATTGATTTAGATGTACAAATCTGAGAAGGTCTTTTCAAAATATAAACTAAACAAAATTCGCACTGATCCCTACTCTTGACATTGCTGAGTGTGAAGGAACTTGGTTTTAACTGTGAAGCATTTCACGTTATCTTGTGGTATTTGACCAATGGGGGAAAATATTAGGAAAAACTACACTTCAGCTCAGATGTGTTGAGCCATAGCAAGTCCATGCACTTTTACTTGTTCAGTATTATGGAATCTGAATAAGCATCTACAAAACGGTCCACACACTATACTGACTCTGTGTTTTAATATGTTGTAGACATGTTAAATAATGGCTGTCTGGATAGATATGTCTAATAAAGCATTTGGCAAAGCTGGAATAAATGATATCTCTTGGAAAACAAATCACATCTATTTTTTTTCCCAAAAGTTTTGACTTCCTCCTTCATCAGGGAAAGTTTGTGCAAGTGCTGAAGCATCTCAGGTGACAGTCATGCAAAATTACTGCTCTGAAAAGGGCTTCAGGTTGCAGGAGAAGCACAGGAAGTGGTGTTCATGTTCAAACCCTGGCCATTGGGAGTCAATGCATCCCACCCACAAGTAAAAGTTTTCCACTGTTTCAAGGACTGCCACATCATTTGTTGTTATATGAGGAATACCACTATTTCTAAAAGGCTCTGGCCGTCAAATTTACAGCATTTGGCCAGAGGTTTTCTGTCTTTCAGTCTAGGTGACTTGTGATTCTGACTCTTCTATAAAGATCAGGGAAGATTTTGCTAACATATTTCCTCTTGCAACCAGGATGCCCGCAGGTGATGAAATGGACTCAGTCCTTAGATTTGTGATGCCCTTTTTAACACAAAATAATTCTGCTTTTGAATGTTGTGTTTTGCATGTGGTGAAGAATGCTGAACTACCTTGGAGAGGGAGTCAGCTGCAGATTTGGAAAGCGAACAGGTGGTGTGTTTGTGGCTTTTGAAAGAAGAAGCAAGTTAACCATCGAGAGGAATCTTTCCTTATTTGCTTAGTGGTAGGCTGAAGATGCTGGATGGAAATCTCTCACCAAAGTTATGTGTCTCTCTATTTTTCTCTGCCCCTTCTTTGTGGAGAAGAGATTCCCTTGAAAAGGCAGATGCCTGGTGGATGCAGTGATCAATTAAATGCAAACACTACATTTATTGCTGAAGATGCTGCTTGAATTCCTTTGTGATTTGCTGGTATGTGGTTTTACTGGGGCAAATGTGTTTAATTCTGTACATTCATTTCAGTCCACCCATTGTTCTATTAGAAATATAGATTCTTATTGCATTTGGTCTCATCCTTCAAGAATGTAGAGTCTGAGTGATGGTCCCATTTGCCTGTTATTGCAATATATGTGTGAATGTGTATAATATGCACATCTCAGAGATTTGTTAATGGGTGGTATAAAATGCTGATATAAATGCCATCTATAAATCAAAATATTTTGTTGCTAGACTGTGTGTGTCTGTGACCATTTTAAACAGTCTGGCACAGGCTTAAATTTAGTGTACATTCACCTTTTAAAACTTTAACTGATTTCAAATTAAACACCTATTGGTCTTTCCTCACATGAGGATTTCCTTCCCAGGATACCTAAGTGGTCTGAAATTAGACAAATTCAATACATGGAGAAAATATGTCTTGAGCAAGCCTGATACTGCTCACCTAATTATTTGATTAACTTTGTTTCTATATTTGGTGAACTGAAATTAAACATTCAGAACTCATTTTGTTCTTGCTTTAATTTTTTTAAATCCTCTTTCTTCCTTCAGGTAATACACCTGTTTGCAAGATAGCTTGCAAGGATTCTCTGCTCTTAAACAAAAGAGAAGGCAGTAGGTAGCAAGCTGTAATGTTAAAGAATATGACCTTAATTCTTGTAATATTTCTTTCTCATATATACATAGTCTGTCCTCATTTCTTTAATTAAACTTCCATTTTGGAGACCTGTGATACAATCAGATTTAAGGAAGTGGGCAATTACCTTCAAGTAATTACCTTTGTGAGTCTAGGAACACATTAGTGACAGAGGTATGCATTAAGCCAAGATGCAATCCCCAATCCCATTACACGGAGAAAACTTTCTATAAACTACTGAAGATGTGGACCTTCTTGACCCTACATCAAGGGTACAGAACTTGCAGGCCAGCTCGCACAACCTGCAAGCCCAAGCCCTTTTGTGTGCCCCACTTGTCACCCAGCCGACTCCATCTGTTCACAACTGCACCCCTCTCCCCTTGGTACTCCAGGAAGGGGAGTCCATTGGCAATGACCACCAAGCCTCCAGGAGGACACCATAGAGATAGAAAACCATAGAGATGAGTTGATTGGCCCCCCGACAGTGTGGTTTTGGGTTTTTTAGGGAACAAAAGCAATCAAGCAGTTGAGTGTGTCTGAGGTTGAGAAAATGTGTGAGGGTTTTTCCCGTAGGGGGAAGAGTATGTGCATATGGGTGTGTGTGAGCAAAAGAGAAAGAGGAAAGGAGAGGATGAGGAAGTGTGTAGTGTGTGTTTGAATGAATATGCTCCCCCTGCTCTAGATGCACGTTGTGGCTTCGGTGATGCTCAACTAAATGGTTCCTCCTGTGGAGTCCCCAGTGGCTCATGGAGGAGCCTCAAGTCTTGGGAAAGGCTGCTGAGGGTTCATGTGCCAGCAAGAAGGGAGTTCTGTTACAGAGGCACCTCCAAGTCCTTGTGGCCATCAAGCCCCTCTGAAGCTTGAAGAAGCAGGCTAAAGTCCTTCCTCTGAGATGAACATGTGACTGCAGCAAAGGACTCTTTCCAAGTCAAGGTCTCCCATGTGCAGACGGTCTTCTCATGAGGAAAACTTCTTACAGAAACCTCCCATGAGCTTCTGCTGAACCTCTGGCCATGCAAACTTCAGGAAGATTTGATTTTTCTTTCCAGAATGGTATGCAAATATAGTCATTATGAAAGTTACTGGAAAATAACCTAAAAATGTTGCTTAAAACTCGCACAGATTTTATTTATCTCTGAACTTTCTTCAATCTTTGTTATGTACCACTTTTTTTTCATTCAGTCTTCTCATTGAAGAGCAAAACTCATTGTGTAACTGACCTGCCGAAATTATTCAAAATGTTATATGCTAGCAAAGGTTACAAAAATTGCAGCAGATTTTTTTTTTTTTGTATCCTGCCCTAAATAGGCTTTTAAAAAATAAGATCTTAAAAAAAAACACCATGATCCTTTTAATGGTGGAAAAAAGACGGCCGACAATCCACAAAGCGCAGATCACATTTAACAACATCTGCTTTAAAGACACCCGCTTTGGTTGAGATTCATTGTACCAGACATTGAGGACTTGAGAGTTTTAGTCACTACTCTAGATGCTTTTCAAACCCAAGCCTTGTAAAAAGATCACCCTCACTGGCAAAAAGTCAGTGCACCCCTGCCATGTGTGTGTGTGTGTGTGTGTGTGTGCGAATAGTATGATGAGGTTATATGTGTGGTTCAAGGCTATTAGTACATTTCAACATGACTGAGAAGAAGATTTGACCACGACACAATACCTCTCAGCTCTTGACTGCCATGTCAGTGGGATTGTGCAACATCCAGCCTAGGTTTTAGTCTGAGTTTTAAAGGAACTATCCGTGGTTCTGCACCTGCACTCCAAATGGGCCCAGCACCATGAATGGCTTTCAAAAGATCGAACTACAAGTGGGGTGAGTGCACTGCCCCAGTAATATTGGGGCCATCTCCTTCACCGCACTGAACAGGTGAAGGGGACAGGCAAAGATGATGTATTTCTGGCTGAAGGACTGGTCACAGAATCCATGCCAGGAGCAGGCAGAGAAGCAAGCTTGGGAGCAGAGAAATCTGCTTTAGGGTTCTAACAGAGCTCAGTGTCTCACCAGATATATTATGTAGACTGCTGTTCTAAGCCCAATTACCTGGAAGTAACCACACTGATATCAGTGAGAATTACTTCTGAGTGTCAAGGGATGGGATTGCGCTGTAGTAAATGCAGAAGCACTCATTTGTCGCCATATCTCATTTTGTTGGTAGCTTGTTGAATGAATCATGATGGCACACAGGTTTTAGGCACAGCTGGGGGTTTTTTTTCCTGATCAGTATCACAGATGGCATTTAATGAATCTTTTCTTTCCCCACTATATACAGAATTCAAGTCAGGATTCGAATCAAGCTTTTACAGTGAGACACACACTGGCTATGCTATGTTCTGCCCCCATGAAGAATTTTGCAGTAAAATGGTTTAAACTCTGTGATTCAGAAATGTAAATGATTGACATTAACTGACTTAAACAAGGCTGCAGCAATACTAATTCGAGATTTGCTAAGCTTGGGACATTTTTGGAAGGAATAGTGGTAGAGAAGGACCAAAAGCATGACTGATGAATATGCAGTCTTTTCCCCCCTTTTTCCGGTCTCAGAGGCCATTCAAAAGTGTGAAACGGTTGCAATACCAACAAGGTCATCAGATGGGTGTTGAGCCAAGGCTCCCCCTCTCAGTCTAAAGGAATCCCCAAACTTCCAAGCCCACAAGTTCTTTCCCTTATTGTTTTTTTTTTCTTTTTTCTTTTCTTTTCTTCAAACATTACCCGAGTATGGTGGCAGCAAAGGCAGGGAGGGGAACAGGGCTCAGGAGAAGGTCAAAATTTGATGGGAATTCCATTCTATGTGAGACGATGGATTTCCCCAGTGTTACCTTTCCAGTAATGGACAGTGCACTGCAGCTGGTCCCCACTCCCACCCCCAGTGGAGAATAAAGAAAATGTACATTTTGGAAAAGCTCTAACTTGGACAGGTGATTTGCACAGCTTTGTGGTGAGAGCCCTTGGTCTTTCTGCAACTATAACATTTTTAGCTTCTTGCGCACTTGTGCAAGAAGCACAAGTCTGCCTATCTGCTCTTGCAAGAGCACAAGTCTGCCTATCTGCTCTATAGTGACATAGAGGGATGCGTTCTGAATATCCTTGTCGCTTCCAATCTCTCTGCGCTCTACTTCCTTTAGTCCAGAAAAACCTCTACTTGGTCACTTCCATCCCCATCCCTGGAGGTACCTGGAGTTGAGGCACTTGGGAAGCTCCTGTCTACATGCTGAACTTGTATTTGTGCCACCCCCTTTAAGGCACTTCAAGGTTCCTGTGTCGGAAAAAGAAAACTACCCCTTCGGGTTCACATTTCTGGAAGTATCCACTGAAATGCACTTATGCAGGACTTAGGGTGTAAAAATAATGGAAATAAAAGATTGCTCTATCCCTAGCCTGCATGGGTTCAGTGTTAAGTCTAACTGCTACCTAGTACCTGCATCCAAAGGGACATCCTCAGAGAGGTATGCTGAGCTCTGGAAACTGTAGCTATGGAGAGGAACATGGGGATGATGGTTAGCAAGGAAGTCAAGACCACAGCACATTCCAAAATTGAGGGCCTAAATGTTCTGTGACCACCCCCCACCCTTACAGTCTCCCCATCCATGATCCATTCCCCAAACCCCAAAACAGAAGCATCAGTAACTGTAAGCTGTTCCCACGAGGTGAGTTGCTCTTTTTTGTCCAACCACCACCCATCTGTAAATGTATTTTGTATAAGTTGTACCAGGACCAGCTGGAGGTCCACAAGAGATCAATAAGCTTTCAGTAACAACCAAGGCACAACTAGGATAATTTATTTATTTATTTATTTAAAACATTTCTATGCCGCCCCCATTGCAACGAAGCCTCAGGGCGACTCACAGCAAGAACCAAATTATACAATAAAAATATTAAAACCCGGTGCATCTCGGCTTAAAAAATTTCTAAAATCCTACAAATAACCAATAAATTAACACTTAAAATAAGTTTTAAATACAAAGGTCTTAGTCTGGCACCGAAAAACAAATAACGACGGTGCCAGGCGGACCTCTCTGGGGAGCGCATTCCATAGGTGGGGCACCACCGCAGAGAAAGCCCTCCTCCGAGTACCCACCCTCCTAATATCATTCACAGAGGGTTCCCGGAGAAGGGCATCTGTTGCTGATCTCAAGGGGCGGGAGGGCATATATGGGCACAAGCGTTCCTTTAGATAATGCCTGGCTCTTTGTTTCTACTCGGTGTACTTGATGTAACAGTTTCCTTACTGCCTCATTCTCCTTTTCTCCCTGTGACTTCTGTTCCCTGGACCCACTACTTAAGTTCTTAAGAATTACATCTTAATGGGAAGAATGATTTCAGACGTTGATATTTCTCTAGATAGAATCCATGAAAGCTTCAAGGTTATCTATAGGAAGATGTGCTGTGATGTGAATCGTTCCAGTTGCAAGCCAAAGGGTCATGTACAAATTCCATTTTTTCAGCATCTCTATTTAAGCTCAAGAACCTATTGTGCCCTAAAATTGCAAATGATATATCACGCTCTAGCACTCCACCAAGAATAAAGATATGAGAATTAAAATATACAGAGGAAGGAAGAGATTGGATTATGCAGATGAAGGCTGTCTCAGCACTCAATGGCAGCTTTCACTGAATTCAATAGAAAATCTAAATGAATTGCTGTCTGAGAAGGTCAGCCCAATCATTAGGCTATCATGTTCCCAACACACATACAAATATATTGCTGTGATTCACCCTTTTAAGAATGAAGTTCCCCCAGAAGTGGGAAGCCCTGTTTCTTGAAAGAGACGGACAGACGGATGGATGGATGGAAGGAAGGAAGGAAGGAAGGAAGGAAGGAAGGAAGGAAGGGGAGGAATTCCTTGAAAGACACAAAAACACATGAGCTTCCCTGCCTGCCATTCCATCTCTGCAAAAATCCCGCATCATGGCATGTTGTGTCCTAGTCCAGTTGTAAAAAAAGAAAAAAAGGAAAACCAGACATTGAAGCATGTTTGAATTAACATTATGGAAATGTGCTTAGGAGAAAAGAAGGCAATCAAAGCTATAATCGATCTTTGCTGAACTCTAGCAAGCAATGTAATGTAATCATAATGAATTAAAGGTTTCTTTATTAAACAGTTGGTTGATTATAATCTATACAACATTAAGGATTTTTTTTTGGATTATTAAAAGAAGGTTAAAGTTTACTCCTTTTCAAAGGCTGAGAAATTAATTGAGGATAATAGATTAGTCTATATTGGTTGTGATTATTCCAATGATATGAACTAATGATGGTTGTCTAGGATTAGAGTTAATTAACACAGCTACTGAGATGCTGATGATACAAATCTGCATTTCTTTACTTCCATTCTTACTGAAGTCACTGCAGTTGTCATCTTAAAATAATATTAACACTGTAGAAAAGAAATATTTGATTCCCTGGGGGGCTGTGAAACAATTGTATCATGGTTTATCAAAACCTAAAGCAAAACTGTATTTTTGCTGTCCATATAGCTCTCACTTGCTCTATATTGTTAATATTGTTAATTTATTGTATTTTAATTGATTTATTTGTAAGCCGCCCCGAGGCTTCGGCGAATGGGGCGGCATAGAAATTTTCTAAATAAATAAATAAATAAATATAAGCTTGCCATACTGTGATAGTTGGACCATAAGGAAGGCTGGCCTTTGAATTGTGGTGCTGGAGAAGACTCCTGAGAGTCGGTTGGACTGCAAGGAGATCAAACCGGTCAGTCCTAGAGGAGATCAATCCTGACTGCTCTTTAGAAGGCCAGATACTGAAGATGAAACTCAAATACTTTGGCCACCTAATGAGAAGGAAGGACTCCCTGGAGAAGAGCCTAATGCTGGGAACAATTGATGGCAGAAGAAGAAGGGGACGGCAGAGGATGAGGTGGCTAGATGGAGTCACTGAGGCAGTTGGTGAGAGCTTGGGTGGACTCCGGGGGATGGTGGGGGACAGGTAGGCCTGGAGGAATGTTGTCCATGGGCTCACGATGGCTCGGACATGGCTTCGTGACGAACAACAACAACAACAAAGTAAACAAGCTCACTTACACAACTAGGCTGTTCTCAGATGTACCTCTCCAGGTGTGCTTGCCTTCTGAGGTGCCCCAGAGACAGGCCCTTCCTTTAGTCATGACATTTTGGAAATACATTGTCTCATCCAAAGCAGCCTGTGAGTTGAAGTCATATAGAAGTCACACACATTGGAAAATACCAAGCATTTTTCTTCTATAAAGCTTGGAGTGGGATAGCATATTCTCAGTTCCTTCTTGCATGTCAGCATCACAGGACCCATCACTGAATTACTTCTTCCCAACTGATAAAGCAATTTCCCCAGGTCAAGGCTACATACAGAATACTGCAATACCCAGTAAATACAGCAAACCGATGTATTTTCCACCAAACTCAGAGAATAGCTAGGATTCTTGTTGATGATGATACTGAAAAGGTGATGAGCATTTCAGTAGGCTTTAACCTAATTACTAGGCAAATTAAATGCTTTGGGTAGTAAGCAGATGTGAGCATGCAACTTTGACTAGGACCTCATTCAATGCATTCAAACATGGTCTGATCTGACCGCACTTCAACTTGGTGCCAAACTCAAGTTGAGATTGGGAAGGCTGAGGCTTCATGCTTCAGTAACTATCACAGAACATTTTTAAGCCCCTATGACTTTCCTGCTCCTCCTCAGTCGGAATGGAGTGGCCATTGTGGGCATAGCCAGGAACCCCACCATCCCCCGGAGTCCACTTAAGCTCACACCAACTGCCTCAGATGTATGTAGCTGTCACCAACGCTGACAGATACATACATCCCTAATAAGGGTTGTTTCTCAAGATAAGTGTTCACCTGGGTTGAAACCAACTCATTGCAAACTCCGGTTTCAGATTCTAGTTTTGCTGGCTGTTGGATGGAAACCATTGTCAGGGACTTTAACCCCAGCTGGAGTAAATGTTTGTTTGTCTAACCACAAGAGACAACAAACCACCAGCAAGATTCAAGAGGAGCGAAGTGAAGTGAAGAGAAGAGTTCTTTATTGATGTGTGCACCCAACAATACAGAGTGGTCTGCTCCTCCTTCATAAGAGATCAGCATCAGCCTTTAACAGTCCAAATGTGTTTGTACCTTTAAGAGCACACTCCAACCTTGGGGGTTTGGCCAATCCCTTCTGCACTTTGGTCCCACTTCTGCACGATTGTGAACAAGAGAAAGTAGGCCACATCCCATACTTATCTTAATAGTGGACAGTTATGCGGAATGTTAGGTGACAGCAATTGTCTTCTCGTTGCATGTCTGGTGGTTCTCACACTATCAGAGGATTATCGTGGCTAAGAATGCTGTTTCAGCTGAACAGTTTCTGTTACGCCAGTGGTACATTCATACACTTAAAGGTTTAGAATTTCTGTACCATTTGAGGAGCTCTCTTCAGATTGAAGCCTCAAAAAGCTTATCAAGAATTTAAGCACAGGGAATCAGAAACTTTATATCATCATGATCTTGGCTTCATCAAATAAAAAGTTAAAGTCCCCACCCCACATGATCCCACTCAATATTGCTACCCTGAAAGTAGTCCTCAAACTAGTAGCTCATCTGTTGAACTATGAGGAAAATAGATGGGCTCGATGAAGAGCAGAATGTGGTCCATGAGCTGTCCTCATGAAAATTATTGTACTCTGTTCCTTCCCCTTCCAAGTCCGCATCAGGCTAGGACTCTTTCTGTTCAGTTTTGCCCAAATCTTGGCCTTTGCTTCAGCCTTTAGTTCTTTTCCACCTGTTCCTCAGCCCAACTTTCTCTAACACTGTCTCTTCTTGACCCTAGTTTCAGCTGGCTGACTTCTAACAGTGATGTAACTGACCATCTCATTCTCTGCTGGCCTCAGCATCTGACCATTAACATGTGGTCCCCTCAAGGAACCCTCATTTATTAGTGCTTTCTCAGGAAAAAGTACACATTACTTTAGAGCAGCAGAACAGAACCACAAGCCCAGAATCCAATCTGGCCTCCTAGCTGCTGGAGGCCAGTCCTCAAGGGATCTCCAAACGACTCATGCATTTCCTCTGGCCCTACCCTTTCTTCTCCAACTACTGTTTAGTGGTTCCCCAGCTTTTGTGCAGTTGTTCCTGTAGCTTAAAATCCTTCTCCTAAGGCTGAATTAATGGTGGATTAGTTTTAACCTACAGAGGCCTTGTATCTTAGGTATGCTATCCTGCCTTCTGTCTCACCCACTGCTGAAAGATGGCCTCTGACAGCTTCTCCAAAATGGAATCCACTCCTCAGGATGAATGGGGTTCTCCATCCATGCTTTAGAGTGACCCACCACACACCCGGAAATACAAACATGTCCCATCCCTTCTAATTCCCCTGATGCGTTTAATTAGCACTGGCATTTATTCTGAGGAATGATAACCACTGAAGGAGCTACCTTCCTTAGCAACCGTAACCATCGACTCAGTTAGCAATTAAGACCCACACACACACTACCCCTCACAGAGGTCTGAGAACTAAGCGGTTCCACTTTTAACCTCATGTTGCACTTCAAGATGAAGTATTTCACCATACTACAGTATGTATAACCAATAACAACTCCAAACACGTGACCTTAAGAATTGGTACTTAAGAAACTACCTTAATAAATGGTAGTTCCAACCACAGCACATAGCTTAGTAGCTGAGTTTAGGAATGGAGCCATAGAAGAATTTGACCATAGTCTATAATATCTGGGTCTATTATGCAGTGTTTAGAGTGCATGGTCTTAGATCCAGGGAGCTGAGATATTATAAAGACAAACCTATAATCTGAGCTAAAATTAGTCTGTATTTCCCCTCTTTGCCAGCAGTTTTCTGCTTCAAGAGGGCGAGCATTTGGAAGATTAATATGCTTTGTGTGACTGTGTGAAAGAAAGTAGCAAATGGAAATGAGGAAAGAATCAAAGACAGGATTAACTTTGTTTTAGCTCTGTATTTGACCAACTTTAGAATAACAGTGTCTAAACTGCAGGGATTTTTCCCTCTTTTTTACATTCCTTCTGATAATATACTTTTCTTTTCTGTTTGGAGAATTTTATTTCTTATTTCAAGGATAACTATACTTAAGCCCATAAATGCTCCTGTTTGCATCCTTTCTGAAAGCAAATTGAGTTCAAATGAGCTCTTTGCCACAGCCACACATTTTCCTCAGAGACACACTTTCTGTCACCTGCTCTTATTTTTCTCTTTCATGGGATCATAGGATTGTAAGTGTGTCTGGTTTCTAATCCTCTGTCCAGGTGTGACAAAAGAGTTGGTTGAAGAAACATTTTGAAAGATTTTACTCCAGCATCCCTAGTAAGTTCTCATAAGCTCACTTGAAAAAGCAACTGTCACTGAAGGATTTTAAAAATGGTTTCTTTGGGATAAACCCTAGAAAGATGTTCTGAAGAGAGATTCTGCCATAGCCTTCTTGATTACGGGAGCACTCCACCCCACCCTGCTGCCTTAGCTGACTTTAGCTGTGCTCTATTTTTCAGGCAATAAAATGTGATTTAGCAATAATTGTACAAATGCGTGACATTGGCTACATGGTGAAGGTGACGCAGCTGCAGTAATGCACTTTTGACAATGAAGTCCTAAGCGTGTTTGCTTGGAAATAATCCGCACTGTGTTCAGTTGGGCTTTAACCTGTGGGACTTTGCCCCAGCCCAGGTATAATTTACACCCCAGGCATAGAGCTCAGAGGAGGAAGAAATAGTGTCGGCTTCAGCTTTGGGGAACAGGAAGCTGGGCAATTCAGCTTGGCTGGGCCCTCCACTGTCGGGCGAGGATGGAAGAGGAGAAGCATCAGTGACTGATCCAGCTAATTTTTCTCCGTCGGGAGATTCTGCTTCAACAGATGCTTCTGCTGACCTCTCAAGGACATCTGCCTTGGCACAAGGTGGCAGGAGGAGCAGTGTGGAGTAAGACGTCCCACCTGGAAGAAGGTCCACCAAAACAGGTGAGACATCCTTCTGTGCCAGTATGAACATTCCTACTAAAGGAGAGATTTTAGCATGTGCTTAATTAATGGAACTTAATTTAAAACCCATTCTTAGCTTTGAAGGGGAGTATGGATGCCCTTCCTTAAATGGACACTGCGAGTTGAACTGAGCCCTCAGAGTAAAGTTCAGATATGCTAGACCCAAACTAAGCATCTTGAAACTACACAGCAGTTGAACCCTAGGGTGAAAATCAGAAATGGCAACAATCATCCAAAAGCCCATCTAAAGCAAAAGTCCTAGCAAGGCTGGAGAGGACTTGTTCTGACCAAGCTGTAGTTGATCCACCACAAGCTGGCAGAACCCACGAAAGGCTCTTATTCAACCTACTGTGCTTTCTTCCAGGGTCTCCATTGCCTTTTCCATTTCTATCTCTCCACAGTTAGCCAGCATGCGGTGGCTCCTGAGCATACTCAGTCCTAATTTGGGGCCTTTCCCCATGTAAGTTTTTTTTCCCCCTGAAGGCAGTTTGTACTGATACCTCCCTCTTGTTATAGATGGTGCCATTCTGGCTAAATACTCAGAGTTATTTTTCATATACAGTAAAACCTTGGTTCACGGGCATAATTTGTTCTGGAAACATGCTTGTAATCCAAAGCACTTGCATATCATAGCGAAGTTCCCCATAAGAAATAATGGAAACTCAGATGATTCTTTCCACAACCCAAAAATATTCATATAAAATGATTACAATATTGTAATATAATACAAAATAATAAAGAAAATACAAAATATAAAGAAAAATAAAACAAATCAACCTGCACTTATCTTTGAAAACCTTTGTGTCTGGTGTGAGTGAGCCAAGAGAGAGGAGGCTTATTGTGTAGGATGACTTTCACTATCACTAACGGAATCACTGCTATCTATTGGCTCAATGGAATCTTTTTCTTTTCGTGCAACTTTAAGAAGGAACCTTGCTGTTGGACCACCACATAACATTTAACTGACTCTTCTGCACCTTGCATTTCTTAAAGGCTCGTGGATTCTCTGAATGATACATGAGCAGGGGTTTGACTTTGAAATCCCCGCTTGCATTAGCACAAAACAAGAGGGTGAGATGGCAGCAAGAGAGAGAGAAGAACCATTGGCTTTGTTGTGATCATGTGACGTTTGGCAACACATACTACTCATATTACAAGACATCATTCATTTATCAAGTTAAAATTTATTAGAATGTTTGCTCATCTTGCAGAACATTCGCAGAACAAGTTACTCACAATCCAAGGTTTACTGTAGTTCCATGTCAAGAAATTATTCCATCCTGTTTTAACCATCTCTTGCGAATGGATAGAAAAGAAATCCTCTTGAAGAGAAAGTCAAGACATTTTTATGGCTTTGGCCTGGGATTCATGCCCTTATCTTACTCGTGAGGTGCCTGAGGATAGTACCTAAGTTCCCTGATTTTCATTGTACAACCATCTCTCCTCCTTTGCTTCCTACTTCAATTCAAACCCAAGGTAGAACCTCATGAGATGAATTCCTCCAACAGGGTTTGTTTTAGATTAAAAAGTGCTGGGAGGTCTCAGAAGCATCAAAGGATGTGCAGTGGAATGAAAATAATGCACACAGAACATGCAGCTGCATCTCAATGATTAGATAAGCTCAAAAAACACCACCAAAACATCAAAAAATTCAAAAGAAATGGTAAGATGCCCTGATAACATGGCAGAAAAATGGAAGCCTTTATCATGGTGGAAGAAAACTTTCAGGAAACTGGAGGCCAGAAAACCAGGCACAGGTCTGGTGTTACAAGCATCTGCATTCGAGACAAGATGCATCTTTCCATGATTTGGAAGTCCTTGGAAAAGCTGCCGAATTCTGAAACATGAAAACTGGAGCTAACCAAAACGTCTCTGCCTTTTGTTCCTCCTCCACTCAAGTTTCTTCAAATCTGCTTCAACATCTTTGCTGCAGTTCCTTCCCATGCCCACCCTCACCCACCACAATACCTTGAAACAATATTAGGTGCGGGACATTGTGAGGGTTGCAAAATGGAGAACCGGCTACCAACACAGTCAACAATCACACTCCAGCTTTGGCATTGCTCCGTCTCAGCTCAGTTGGGTTTCAAAAGCATTGTAAGAATCTCATTTTCCAACTGCAATATTTTCAGCATACCAAGTTGCCTAATACTGAAGAAGACCTTGCTTCTTTCTCTCTTGACACTTCCAGGGATGCCCAAGATATAGAGTGACATCATCACATTTTGACTGTCTCCATTCCAATTTATTGGCTAACACTTCTGGAGCCAGGTAACTGACAATGATTATATTACATCATGCGAAGCATCTTCTTGTATCACCTTCAACAGATGGCTAGTGCTCAAACACATTATCATTATGACTCCACACTTCAGTAATGAAGTACCCACAATACAACTCATAGGTTATAAATACCTGCTGGGGTACTTTGGGGAAATGCAAAGGAGGCACTTATTTACGGCCTTTCATTATTCAAGGGCCAACATGTGGTTCAAACATAAATGAAGAGTCGGATACCACAAGACTGACAGAAGTAATTATGTAAAGTGAGAAGCCAAAAGACCAGAAAAAGGCATCTCCTTGGTTTCACCATCAGCTTTCACAGTTGCCCTCTGCAATCAGCAGAATGTCATCATCTTTTTACCAAATACAGAAGGGCCACAAAATTCCACATTCTGTAATGCTGCATATTCTTATTTCCTTTTCATTCTTGGTGTTTTTAAAGAGCACGATCCTGTGCATGTTTGCTCAGACGTAAGTCCAGTTGTGCTTCATGGAACTTACTCCTGGGTAAGGGCCTGTGCAGGTGTGCAGCCCTAGCAGGACAATCCATACCATAAGCAAATAGCAACAGAGGTACATTCAGAAATTTGATAGGCATGCAAGAGGTTTGCAAATTCTACCCCATCTTTTTTTATTATTTATTAAAACATTTCTATGCCGCCCCTTGCCGAAGCCTCGGGGCGGCTCACAGCAGAAACAAAATACAAAAAAATAAAAATAACAATATAAAATTAACAATATAAAATAAATAACAATATAAAATATCTTGTGGTGCTACTGTGGAACATGTGAACAACTTCAGTGCTCTTCCGCTAGTAACTGCAGGACTGTAGAGAGAAGTGCCATTCAAAGATAGTCCTCCCAGTCATCTTCGCATCAAAAGAAAGGCAACCGGAGCAAACGTCATCTGCTTCCTGCAGGCACTCGATATGCCCGGCACATACCTAAAACCAGCTCTAATGGAGTTTGCTTTTGCTACGAATTGGCCTATTAAAGAACATGAGAAAGCTGTGCTGAAAGGAAACAAGAAAATGGAACATTTGTGCCAGGCGGGTGTATTAAAAAGGACTTTTTGCTACAGGAGGTCTCATCCCCACTGACAATAATATCTAGTAAGCCAGGGGAGTCTTTACTGATGCAAGGCATAAATCGTTACATTTTATATCTCTGCCCCTCAGTTTAAAAGGTACTGTTTATATCTAAGGAATTGAGCATTTTAACAGAGGAAAATGAGCTCACCTACAATACCAAACTTAGCTGAGGAATCTCATCTCTTTGACAGTATGATAGCCGGTTGCTCCCTGTTGAATTCTCAAGTAGCTTTTTAAAGTCCACAACGTCTTTCATAAAAGTCTTTCATAAAAGCATAAAAACAGACCAAGTGCCACTTGTTTCCAATATAATCCTATTGAGTGTATCAAATTAGTTCCATGCTGCCCTTTAAAATGTCTTTCTATTTCATACGTTAAATGTCCCATAACAAGTTACATTACTCAGGTACACAGAAAGAAGATTGCATTGATAGTTTATCTCAGATATATTATACCAGATGGATGCCATCTTAGAAGTAGAAATGGGGAAGAAATTAGTCTAGTTTGCACTTTAGCACATGTAATCCACATGTCCTAATGCAACGTGCACACCATAATATAGTTGTATACCAATATTCATACTTTTCCCAAATTTTGTGATGCAATCCATCAAGCATGCATAGAAAACTGGGTATATTAGGGGAGTGTACACATTAATCCAATGCATGGAACTAATTCATTTCAACTTATTAGGGGAAACTATACACATAGACTTTCCATATTATAGGAAATGTGTATACATTTTCCTGCAGATATTTAAATACCAGTAAACTGATGTGGAAATGGAACTTCACAAATGTGTGATCGGAAAAATGAGGAAGTGAGCAAAGACAGTGTTGAAAGATTACTCTATCTCTGCTTAGATGATGAAATTTCACAATGACTGGAGATGGTGATGGCTGTAACAGGAAACTACAGGCCCAGAGGACTGGTTTAGGAAGCGATCCTATGGTCCTTCAGACATAGCCTGAGCCATAGCGGAACTCAGATTCTGGGATCTGCTCTGACCTTAGACCTGTTTATCAGACCCTCTCCTCTACCTCTGCACAGCCAGTGTGGAAAGAAATTGGGGAAACAAGCATAGAGATGGGGAGAACGGAATGTTTCAGGGGATGGGGAAGAGAAGAGGCTGGCGATATGAGCTTTCCAGCCTCCCCCTCCACAAGTATCCAGCCAGATGACAACAAGCCTGCTTAAGGAACAATGCAGGGCAGGAGGATGCTCTACATGACATGAGCATACAACTCTGGGTTCAAGGCCCTTTGCATTCTGGGTCACCGATCATCTCTCTATCTCATGCTCACTTTCTTAGACTGAGGCCCCTACCCGTTTGCCTCCTGGGAAATGAGCATTTTGCAATTGCTCACACCCACTTCAGTTCCGATGTTGCATATACAGAGCAGTGTAGAAACCAAACAAATGAGATAATAAACAGTAAAAGGACTGAAAGAAATGTGACAATTGATGGAATTGATGGAATATAAAATGAATAACCTGCAGAGGATGACCAAAAACTGTCAAATATGCATCCCCAATATCTGGTGACAAAGGCCAGCTCAGATATTGGCAGGTTCACTTGCAAGCTCTGGAATGAGTCCTGAGGTCAGTTGAAAATGAAAATAAAACATTTGCCAACTTATTGTCCTTCTCTCCTCCCCCACTCTCCTCTTCATCTTCATTTTCGTCTTTTATTTTATTTTATTATCAAGAGACTTGAGCTGCTCCATAAACCCATTTTAATCAACTGGAAAACTTCCATCATTGCTTCCTGTCAGTGGTCTGCAATATCAAACAGCAGGACAAGAGCCAGGCATTTAGAATTTAGAATTTCTAAATAGACATTTAGAAATTCCAGGCTCTGAGGTTCAACATTTGAGACCAACAAGGGGGCTGGATCACTCTGGTCACAGGCACCCAAAATAGAAAAATTCTCTAAAGCCTGACTTCCATGCCTGCAAAAAAAGATACTTGAAATTCTTTTCCCTGGACAGACCTAAGCTGGAAGGTCACAAAGGCTTCCCAGTGTTTGAGGAGGAGCATGTGTAGAGTTACATGAGAATAAAGACAGTTATGGAAATGTCATCCCTTTCATCATCATCATCATCATCATCATCATCATTGTCATCATCATCATCATCTTCATTTAAACATATGTGTCATTTTCCAAGCAGTCCGAATGAATTAATACATACAACAGAGAAATCTATAACAGAAGGAAGAGAAAGAAACTAAGATGACCAGAAATAACATAATCCATAACCATCAGAGTGATACAAAATAAAATCAATGCCACAAATGCATAAACCAAAAGCTACAATGTGAAAAGTGCTCACACAGAAATATACAAAATTTCATCCACAGATATACAAAATCTCTTTGTAGTCACAGCCTGCAATGAGTATCACAAAAGCAACCCACAAAAATTGGGGAAAATAAGGATGTCTTTGCCTGGCATTGTTCTGATGGAAGTATCAATGCCAGACAATCATCCTTGGGGATGAAAATTTCTGTCTTGCGGAAAGGATATTCCCATCCTGACACCACCACCTCAAGCTTCTCTCAGGGGCACAGAGGGAAAAGCCTCTAGAGCTGTCCTTTGTGGCCAGGTAGAATCATACATGGAGAGGTGGTCCTTAAAGTATTGGGCTCCTGAGCCAAGCAGGGCTTTATAAAATAAAAAGCACTTTCAATTGGATTGGGAAACAAATTTGCACCACTGAAGGCAAGCCAGGACTAAGCTTACTGCTTGCAAGCTTGTCTGCAATCAGAAAATGGATTTCTACCACAGGGAAGGAGACCTAGAAACTATTTTTAAGCTGATAATAAGCTTCTGTCATCGTGATGGAAAGGAGAAGTAGTGACAGTGGAAATATGAGAAACTTGGGATATACGAGAAAATGTGCGTTTTACCCAGTTCATAGCTTCCGGACCAAACACAGACTTGGACCTAACCTGCATCCAAAATCTGTACATTTCCAAGCTTGCAATGTGATTTGCAAACCAAAACAAACCCCCAAACAAATGAAGTGTTCAAAAGTAATCAAAGAACTGAAAAATATGCTTGAAAACAACATACTTTGGGGAAAAATGCACTCTCCTGATTCTCTAATATAAAGACTATTGTGAGATCTCATCCCCATTCTCATATACAAGCCTAGTGAGTTGAATAAAGATGTTAATGTCTAATATATTAGAATAAATAAATATGCAGAGCTTAGTTTCTCTTTTCTCTTTGCCACACATTCTTTTACACAAGATTGAGACTGTGGAGTTCAATAGTGACTATAAAGATTATCCTGAGGGCTGCTTGGGGTGAAGATTCTTTGCCAGGGGGGTCATTACCCAGGACAGATTTTGCTCTTCTTGTATACATAGTAAAACCATTCTTGAAATTTCACCTACTCTTCTTCCAAACTAGTTTTTCCATAGTGGGCCATTATTTAAGGCATTCATGCCTGTACTACTCTTTATGAGCTATATTCAGATCTTTTCCCCCTTCCTTTTCCCCTGCAAGGAACTTGAAGCAATTTATGAAAGCTTCCCCGCTCTCCCACCTCCATTTTGGATTAGGCTGAGAATCAGACACTAGCCCAAAATTACCCAGTAAGCATTGCATCTGGGTAGGGGCTTGAACTCAGATCTTTCAAGTTCTAGTCCAACACTCTAACCAACTACACAAGATGGCACTGCCATTCGAATTAAACTCATTTCCATCTATATGTCACCGTGTTCTTCTAAAGTTGTTTGGTCCTAGGTTTCTTCTCCTTCTGCTGGGTCACAAAAGTATTTTTCTGAATAAGAGATGGCTGATCATTCAGAACTGCACCCTTGTAGTCCTCCTTTTCTCCTTTCTTCCTTTCAGATGTTAGGGGTGCACCTGAAGGGGCCTTGGAGGCATCAGGATCTACCGCTACCATCCATCTGAAACACTATCTATAATCTTAGAGAAATCTGGGGAAACGGGAAGTGTTGGATGTCTGGAGAAGAGCTGAAGTTGTTCCCATCTACATGAAAGGGGAAAAAGGATGAACCAGGGAACTATAGACCACTCAGTCAAACATCAGTCCCTTGGAAAATACTGGAGCAAATTGTTAAAAAAAATCAGTCTGCAAGTACCTTGAAGAAAATGCAGTGACAAACAGAAGCCAACAGGGATTTCTTAAGAATAAGTCATGCCAAACTAACCTAATCCCATTTTTTGATTGGGTAACCACCCAAATGGACAGCAGAAATGTTATAGACATAATTTATCTAGATTTTAGAAAAAACGTTCAACAAAGTGCCCCATGACATCCTGATAAACAAACTAGCAAAAACTGGGCTTGACAGAACTGTTATGAGGTGGATCCACAACTGGCTACAAAATTGGTCACAGAGAGTACTCCTCAATGGCACCTTCTCAAGAAGGACTAAAATAATGAGAGAGATGCCACAGGGTTCAGTCCAGGGAATCAGTGCTCCAACATCTTTATTAATGATATAGATGAGGAAGTCCAGGGAAAGATAATTAAATCTGCAGACAACACAAAACCGGGTGGAATAGTGAATACCCTGGAAAACAAAAAGAAGGTCCAGGGTGACCTAGATCTTCTAGAATGCTGTGTGGAAAGCAACAGAATGAAATTCAACAGGGAGAAATACCATGTTCTGCACTTAGGGTTTAAAAAAACCCCAAATTCATCAATACAAGATGGGAAATACTTGGCTGAACAGCACTGAAAAAGAAAAAGACCTTGGAGTTGTGGACAACAAGCTATACATGAGCTAGCAATGCAATGCAGCCACAGAAAGGGCAAACACTATTTTGGAATGCATAAACAGAAGCATCACTTCCAGGACAAGAAAGATATTAGTCCTCCTTCACTCAGTACTTGTCAGACCTGGAACACTCTGTGCAATTATGGGCACCCAGGTCTTAAAAGGATGCAGAAAAACTAGGAAAGGGCAACACAGATAGTCCAGGGTCTAGAAACTAAGCCCTAAGGGACTGAGAGGGCTGGGCATGTTTAGCATTGACAAGAGAAGACTAGGAGGGAATGTGTTAGCAGTGTACAACTACTTCTGAGGCTGTCGCAAAGAGGAAGGAAAGGACCTCTTCTCATTCATTCCTGAGGGTAGGACACAGAACAACAAACTTAAAATGCAGGACACCAGATCCAAGCTAGACATCAGAAAAACTTCCTGAATATGACTGTAGAATCAGTTGTCAAGAGAGGTCATGGGCTGTCCCACACTAGGGACATTCAAGGAGAAACTGGACAGCCATCTGACTGGGATGGTATGATTTGATGTCCGGCACCAGCGGGGGTTGGACTGAATGGTCTCTTGGCCCCTTCCAACCCTACTATTCTATGAATCTCTGAAACTCAGTTCAGTCCATGGCATTCCAAAAGCAGTCAGCTGGGGCATGATGGCACAGTGGAAGGAGTGCTGTAGACCTCCAGAGTACTAAGCCCTCTTGATCCCCTGACATCTCCCTCAAGAGGTGCCAAATTCTGTAAATCCAGGAGGTAATTTCCCTCCATTAACCACAGTGGCAGGAAAAGAAAAAGAAGAAATGATGAGGAGGAGATAAGTAACACCCTCCTTCACCTTCCGTCCTGGCTGCAGTAAGCAAGAAGGGCTTTGGATCTGGCAACAGCATCAAGCATGGAGTTGCCACCATACTAGCATGGCTCAGCCCAAGAAGTAGTGCAATTCGAAATTCATGCAAGGCTCAAAGCCAGCCTTGAACTCATTATTATAAGCAAAAGGTCTCTTACTGCCTTCATTAGCTAGAATTGATCAGCTCTGTGAACCAGACTTGTGGTTGCTTTTTCCAGAGAAAAGGACTTGGCAATAAGTCTTGGCAGCTCTAAGAATTCAGCTTGTAATTCCCTCAACTTGTAGCAATTTGTAGCTGTGAGAGTAGATGTTGTGAACTCTGTGAACCATATTCCTCTGGAGGTGTTCAGACTCAACTGGTTACACCAGCAAAGCATGTTAGCTCAAATCATCTTAGCATACAGCCTTCCTGAGACTAAATACCCCATCATCTCTTTATCGAAAATTTTGCCAAGTCTACAGTACTCCCATGAGGGACAAGATAAATATTAAAATTATTTTGATGAGGAAGAGGAAAGCACATATTTTAGAAATGCTACTGCATCTATCCACCAGCATTAAACATGTGAACAAGTTAAATCAACCACACAGAAATATGGAACACAATTTTACATCCTGAAACTCATGGTCTGCAGCCAAATATTTGACTGGCAATGTGTGACTTTTCACCTGTAGCTTGTGCTGCCATGGAGCTCACTTACCTAACTACTCTTCTGCCAGATTTCTTCCTAAGGAAGCCAAAGGTTGGCAATCATTTTTAAAGAATCTTGAAGCACTAATAAAGAGGGGAAGGCTCATAGCTCAGTGCTGAGCACATCTTCTGCAGTTAGAAGTTCTCAAGTTCTGGAAGCATTCTCATCTGAAACCCTGGAAAAGTGGTCCAGGGGCATGCACAGTGGATACTACTAAGTGAGAAAGCAAAATCCTGGTTCAGTCCAGGGCAGCTTCCATTGGGTAATACAGGTAAGGGCTCAACAACTTGTGGCCATACAACACTGGTGAGCCCTGGCCAAATCAGCTAATGGTGATGGAACTTCAACCCAGTGGCGTCTGCTTGGCCACAAGTAGGCCACCACTCATTATTATTATTATTATTATTATTATTATTATTATTATTATTATTATTATAACATTTCTATGCCGCCCCTTGCCGAAACCTTGGGGCGGCTTCAACATGATAAAATACATTGAAATACAATAGTACATAATAAATTACCATTAAATACAAAAATACAAAAAATACATTGATTTACAAATATAAAATTAGAATTATCAGTATAAAATAAAAATATAGGAGGAGAAAGAGAAGGAAGAAGAAGTTGCCCTGGCCAGATCATATGTTTTAACAATTGAAATGATGTTTAAATAAAAAGGTCTTTACCTGGCACTGATAAACCAGTAACGACGGTGCCAGGCGGACCTCTTTGGGGAGTGAATTCCATAGGTTGGGCGCCACCGCAGAGAAAGCCCTCCTCCGGGTACTTACTCTCCTAATTTCTTTCATGGAGGGTTCCCGGAGAAGGGCCTCTCCCGCAGATCTCAAAGGGCGGTCGGGCATATACGGACGTAAGCGCTCGTTCAGGTAGCCAGGACCCAAGCTGTTTAGGGCTTTATAGGTCATAATCAACACCTTGAATTGGGCCCAGGCTTCAATGGGAAGCCAGTGAAGCTGACGGAGGACTGGAGTCATGTGAGCATAACGCCCCGTCCCCATCAGCAACCTGGCAGCTCTAAATTAGGACTTCCTGGAGCACTGGTAAGCTATCCTGAACAGTGTTCAAGGAACAAAGTCTGCCTGTTTGAGACCAGAATTAAGGCTACCTCATATTAGTGCGAGTTTGCAAAGCCAGGAAACCGAAAGCTAAAGCTGACGCCTTAACAGTCGTGACCCAAGATCAGTAGAGCTGCCGTGCGATGTCACCAATGGAGCTGGCTTGCAGCTTCCTCTCCATCTGCCCTCACGTTTCCTTGGGCTACGAAGCCAAAGACTTGACGGGGAAGATTAAGTGCCTCGGAGAAGCAAAGATGGTCCACTTTTTCCTTACCATGCTGCTTAAGGAAACCACCTGTTTACCCAGCCAATTTGTTCTATTCATCAGTAGATGGCAGGGATCCACTTCCCACCAGCCACATCACTGGACTGATACAATACAACATGATGCGGTTGGCATTGCTCCCATCGCATTTCAGGAAATGCAGCCAATGGAGGAGAAATTCAGTTCTGTTCATTTAATCAGTTATTCTACCCAGATCACATCTTTTGGACTCACCATGAACGTAGTCCCTACATTTTCAAGCTTGCAGTGTGATTCACATACCTCCCCAACTGCTCATAAAGGTATTTTATAGCATGCTTCCACACATTTCAAAAGGCATGCATGTCATATTGCTCATTTTATCATGGAGAAGGATAAGATTTAAAAATGATTACATTACAAAAATGCACAAATATGCTTAAATTATGGCAGAGATATGTATGCTTTTAAAACTTTTAAAACTTGCACATAATTGACATATGCATTTCTACATATGTACACAAAAATGCACACATTTTTATGCAAAAAGGAAAAGCAAAGCTTGCAATCCTTAAAAAAAAAAAAGCAGCAAGATGGAATTCAGAGAACTTTGGCAAGCTCAAGTTTTGCTGATTTACATGTCCCTAATGTAGCCTTATGCCACTGTGATCAGCAAAGTACTGGGATCAGTAAATTATCAAGTTGAAAAGTAAAAACAAACATAAAAGCTCAGCTATTTCAAAAGTTTTACTAAGGTAAATGACAACTATCTCCCCACAAGAAGTTTGGAAAATGCTTCTATTTTGCCCACATTTGGTGGTGAAAGAGTGGTTTTATTCCATTCACACCTTGATGAAAAATGTTGATTTTTTCAATATTAGTGTTGCTTTATTCCAAACTAGTGGTACCAAAAGTCTAGTTGAGGCTGAAGACCTATTCCTTTGGCAAATCAGAAATAATGAATATAATTATCCCAGCTTTGCCTGCAGGTAAATGGATCCCCCTCCCATTGCATTATCCTATCATTCCCCTTTTGAAACTTAATTCTGGAAATAAAATGTGTGCAGTTTGCTATACTTTTCAATTGCTCCAGTTCATTTGCATAGCTCCCTCGATTGCCATTGCTATGCATACCTATGTTTTAATAAAGCATCCCTCTGAATCTTGATTTTAAAATATTGAAAGGGCAATATGTGTAATAAAATCAGTGTTGGCGGTGTTTTTGTGGTGCTTTACCAGTGCCTGCCAGTGGACATGTACATCAGGCAGACAATCACACAAAAGGAATCTGGATGTGATCATCTCAGGATCACTTTTCAGTACTACTTGTCTATGAGTCTATGTACATCGACTGAGTTGCTTAAAGATGTAGGCTTCACTATTCTACAGAATGCTCAACAGACCAGTCACAGCAATGGTTAGAAAAATAATCTCAGGTAAAGATACTGCCAGCGTACCAGCCAAAGCTGCAGAAATGCTTCTGACCATAGCTGGCTCGTGGACATCCATCAGTAGCTCTAGAAGTCATTTATATTCCACACCCTGTTCGTGGCAGTAACACCAACATATCAGGGACCCTCTGGAAAGCTGCTCCCAGGGGCTGCTGCTTCCATGGGATGGAAAGAGGAAGGTGAGGAAGAACTCACCTCATACCCAACTCATCCAAGAGAGGAAGTGAATGGGGAATGTGCTAGTACAGCACCAGTTCCACTTTTATCCTCTCGCTAGAATTATTTTGTGTATTATAATGCAATGCAAAGCAATGCAATGCAATGCAATGCATATTTATAGTATCTATAATGATATGATATATGATATATGATATGATATATGATAGCAAAAACCAAAGGCCCACCAAGGACCACCCTGCTGTGAGCTCCGCTGTGTTTCTACCCTCACTTCTTTCTCTGTAGTTTCAAAGAGATGGAGGCTGTTCCACTCAAATCAGTCACTGGCTGAATGCACACATTACAACAAAAAAGGGCTGCGTGGGTTCCACAGTGCATGGCTCGGCTCGGCTCGGCTCGGCTCGGCTTGTTTGCCTGGGTATGCCTGACAGATAATGAAGTGGTTTCTATGCTAGCACGGTTTCCACCTTCCTGCTGCAGCCCTCGCACTGTTGGCAAGTATCCCATCAGCCACTGCACCTGAAATTCAGTCCTGCACTGGATGGCTGGGGCAGCTCCTGCAGCAGCTGCCACTCTTTACCAGGACCATGAAAACCATGAAGCCGGGTTCAGAAAATCACGGACATCACGGTGAAGCAAGGAGACCACAGAACAGATTATTCTTTCTTACTGTGCTTTCTAAAAACCAGATATAATACACTGAAGTATCATGGCTGATGCTTGTTGCGTCAAGCAAACCTGCTCACTCACTGAGAGAAGAAAGGCCAAACTTTGTATTATGTAAGGAGTGTCTGAGAAAGTAGCTATGTTGCACGAAGTTCCTCTGCCGCACTGCCAGCTGCATCACCTGCTTCACGAACGTGGTTGGATGTCACCTATATGTCACTTAATTTACAGCTGAAGAGACTGAGTTTGACTTTCAAAACTGCTGGAAACTGAGAGGGAGGGAAGGAGAAAAAAATGGTCAATTACATCAAGAACCGCTTAAGACAGGTGAAGAATGTAGATATGTTCATCTCATTGTACAGGAATGTGTATTTTTGTGTGCATTTTTCATAATATATGTGTTAATGTACAGATTGTGCTTTTTTTCCTTCCATTTCTGTTCCAAGTACTTTGCAGTGCTGAAACAGGACAAGTGCCTTTTGTGTGTTTTGCCCCAAATGTGCGCATTTTCCCTGAAATAAGCTGAATAAGCTGGCAAAGTGCAGGTTTTGGGATGAATGCTCAGTCCACTGAAAGGCTTGGGAGATGCAAAGTGGATAAATATGTAAAATGCCCCCAATGGACAGAATTTCTAACCTGTCCCTTGTAAAGATAGTGGAACAATTAGAGCATATGATTCCATATAAACCTGTTCAATTGATTTCATCTTGAGAGTCTTTTCTTTCAGCATCTTATTGAATGGGTGCAACTTCCTAGTTGTCTCCATGTTTCACGTATGTTGTGATGCTAGAACAAAGAATCAAAATGTTTGCTTTGATTTATGTGCTGGAGGAAATGGCTGCTTATGCATTCTCATTTAATGCTATTGGATAAGTGAATTTGTGTTGCCTTTAAGAACATGTTTGAGAGGTCCTCATTATGTTGCTATAAATGTAATCAGTTCTTAAACAGCTCAGGATGTTTCTTTTTTCCCTCTTTGAATGTGCTGCACTGTTTTAGACTCTCTTTAAATGCATAAATAAATAATACATTTCTCACAATAATACATGTGAGTCACATCAGGTAGAGCTACCCTCATACTTTTTCTTTCTCTTTGAGTCCCAAATGTAGGAAGCTGTTTAACGTCATCTTATATTATACTCTCTAGTTCTAAAGCCATTTTCTAAGAATGGGCAAGAACTATGCCCCATCAAGACAAGGGATTCCTGAAATGAAACATTTTTATGAGGATTATCATAACTAGTTGATCTTTTAGTTCTGGACATATATTATTTTGGTGGAAAAGATGTTGAGTATATTTGAGCATCTCAGGTGAATAATCTCAAGCACACATGCTCACTAATTTTCTTGGTCAACTCACTGGTCTATGACCCTTTTGCTGCTTCTGCACATGGGGAAGTGGATACTTCCCCATCGGAAGAACAGCTCCCAAGATTTCCCCTGCTGATTGGATCCTATGCTGTGACAACATGCTGTGAATGTTGTCAATTTTCACTTGTTCCCCAGGCAAAAATTGCCTATTTGGGCTGCAATGAATAGCCTCAGATTGGATGCATACCATTAATAGGATTAATACGAATATTATTTGGATTAATACAAATAATAACAAAGGGGTACTCCTTAGAGATTGAGAGAGCGAGAGAGAATAATGAAGGGATATTCTTTTCTTTAAAAGAGTCAGAGACTTTCTTCTGGACTTATTCTGTTGGAGCCTAGCACTATCACCATTGCATGAGGCTACCAAATGCTTCAAATCCTAAACTATCATTACTTACTTGCATGTAATAAGTACTTTGAGGCAGCAACAAATCTGGGATTAATTTACCCATGATTTGCTGGGTTGCATGTTCTGTATAAGCTGGTTCTGATTTGCATCTGCTTTCTCCAATCCTTCCAATCCATTTAAACATAGGTTGGCTCATGACATGTGAACCTGGACCCTATGGGTTATTCATGGGTTAAACAACCCAAAGTAAGCCCAAGAACTAGTGGTAGGCCAACTTTCAGTTAATCTAACCAAGATTTGCTGCAATTGCATGTGAAGTGGGTCTAACGAGCACTTGCCTCCCATACATGGTCCTTTTCTTAATGTGAGATATGTTGCTAGATAAGTGTGCTGTTAAAAAGTATGTGGGGACTAGTGTAATAGTACTGACATCACAAAGTCATACCTGTCTTCTTAGGTAGGGGAAAACAATGCCATTTCTCTTCAGGATAGGACAATCTATCCATTTTCCTTTCTGCTGCATTTGAATGTATAAACATCGACATTCTTTCTCAAACACAGATTTTGGTAAATATATCAAAAAGGAACAGAAATGCCATTTTAACTAACCTGCACCAGCCAAATTTGATACCTTGTCATACAGCTGCTCCCAGCCTGGAGAAGACCATGATTAGGGTCAGGACAAATCTATCCCTCCGAGCATCCATGGGCTTCCTCTTGACTCATCCTGGACTTTCAAAGAGAACCAAGCCAAGAGGAAGTCTGCAAGCACTAGTAGGCCCATGGCAAGAACCAGTGACCTTCCAGTGAAGGATACTGCTTGTGCAGCAGTCACATGGACTGCTTTCCTGGAAAGCCCTCATGTCCAGCTACCTTCAGCATTAGCCACAGCCGCTCAAATGGTGGAGAGGGCCACTGCTTGAGCAGCAGGTGGGACTCCATTCCAGGCGAGCTCTCCACAAACACCAGGCACGCCCACTAGGAACTCGGAGTCAGGGACTCTGCAGACTGGAGTCTGCAGAGCTGAGCCCAGGAAATACGACAGATTCTCATCCCAGACAGAATCCTCACACTCCCCTAACCAAGATCCAGTTGCCTGCTATCCAGCAGTTAAAGATTTCTCCATGCCACTGCTAAAAAATAGCAGAGAAATCTCCAGTATGGAAAACAACAGGTGCCTTTGCTGTCAGCTCCTGGTGTCTATACTACCTGTACCAGCAAAATAGTTGTGACATTGAAGAGAGGCTTTCCAGGTGTGGGGAATGTTAAGATACATCAACGTCATTTCTTTGCTCCAATATTTCAGCGTACATTATGGACTGGCCCTTAGGGGCTGGGAAGGACTGTCCATTAATTGATAGTGCCTCCAGTTCCTGGCAAGCATTGGCAGATGGCAGCAGTTCAATTATGGACCTTTCATACTGGTGTAGTTGGACAGGCATGCCATGACTCTGTCTCCACCTCAGCGATTTTTCAGAGGGAGTGGAGTACCCGGGCATTCCAGCCACTGTGAATCAGCCCTATATTTCAACCACTCCTGCATTTCCCTTTTGTGACAGCTTTGCTTGGGGGTTCTGTATGCCATACAGCCTGCTTGGCATCAGCTGAATCCTTGCATGAAAATGCACTGTGATTTCCCCCATTAATTTGTAAGACAATAAGCAAGGTAGTTAATTAGTGCCTTCTAAAATGAGTATGAATAGATGAGGTGCAGTGATTCATATGCAAAACATACATCATCTGTGCTACAGTCAATAATCTCAGCATTTCAGAAACAATGCAACAAAGGAATTATTTTTGTGTAAAGTAGGAAAGGGGTAGAGCAGCCAAGTGTCACCTCGGTCCTCACAGGCTTCCTAATTTCCAATCATCTTCCTTTGGAGAATGGCAGGTTACTGCGCAGAAACTGTGTTTTGCTCTTTGCTAAAAGGAGCTCTTTTTTGAAAATATGCAAAATCCTCTCATCCACACTGGGCAGAATAGAGGTATCGCTCTTCTTTTTCCCGTACAGTAGAAATCCATCTTAGCAAAACAGCAGCAAATGTAGCCCTGTTGACCGGAGGACAATGTTCAAACACTGTGTTGCTGTCTTGCTTTATTAGGCAACCAAAGAATCACCCCACCTGGTGAGATTCAGAGATTCCCAGATCACTTTTTTCCAGGAAAGTGGTGCAGGGAGGGGTTGGAAAGGAGAAAAAATATTCCTAGATGCTGAAGTAAGATTCTCTGCAGGTTCAGAGTAAGGAATCTATTCGTATTGACATTGTCACCTTTGCAGAAAAGTGGCAGCTGCCCCTTGGACTGACATGGGGAATGTTCAACTGAGAGGCTCTGGAACTTGAGGAGAAAACAACTACTATTAGAAGGAAATGGGTGGATGCATTTATTGACTGCATCATCAGTTTAAGAAGATGCCTTATTGCAGCTCACAGAAATATATTACATAATAAAGAGATATCTACCTAGACATCTGTGCATTATGCCTTTCTAAATATTGCTCAGTGGCCTGATTGTACCTCTCAGGATGGATTTAATGTTGTGACTAAATTGGATTCAGAAGCATCCTGAGCCAAAGTGGGCTGATTGGAAGTTATGTACTTAGAAGTTATGTACACGTTAGTGATCCTGTCACTGAGGAATAGGGTAAAACAGTGTGCAGCTCCTCTTCCTTCCTGTGCCTATAAGGTTAAACCTCTTCTTTGGAAATAAAATAATTAGATAAAATTCGGGTATTTGTAGAGTAAACAAATAGTGCTTTGAGAGCATGTTTTACAAGTTCAGTGCAACCACAGATGGACTTGGCAGGGGGTATTCTAATCATTTACATCGGCACCATTTATCATAGGAAGGGGAGGATTTCCCTACAGGGAGGAACACAAAGGATACTCTGTGAAGCCCCACCTGGAAACAAGGGGTGGTGGAATCTGCATGATGATAACTCTACCCCTTTCCTGCATTGAAGGACTTGCTTGAGAGAAACTGCAGCGCCTTTCATTTATTAAAGAAAGAGTCCAATGGACAAAGCAAAAGGAAATTAAATATTTGTGCCCCCTTTTCACAGATTATCTGTCCTTCACTCAACAGGAGGACATCCTGATGACCACTTTCTTAGACAGTGTGGGCTTCTAGGCCCTCTTTCCTGAAAACTATATTATACCAGTTGCTTGGATGCCCAATAAGGTACCCAAGGACCTAGCATGCCTATCTCTACCTCTATCAGTGCCCAGCAGGCACTCTCATGATTCTTCCTAAGGTTTTGTTTTGTTTCGTTCTGTTTTGTTTCACAGTTGGGAGGATGGCAAGTATTTTATAAAATAAAATACTTCCAGCAAGACCTTTATTTCCACAACTGCCTCATGTGGGCCCCAGAGGCACTGCAAAAGAACATGGCAGCCGGATGCCACCCAGGGGAGGTGGGGAGAAGCAAGCTGGGAATGCCGGTAGTGATCTGACTGGCTAGAGGAGAGCAAGGAGGTATTTGGCTTACGCCAGGACTGGGGTGCATGTGCACTGTGGATGGGGGTTTGGATCACGTGTTTGTGTTTCTCTGAGCATCACTGCTTTGCCTTCTCTGAAATGGGTATTTTATGTTCCTCATGGGTGCAAATATGTGGTTTGGTATTTGGGCTCCAGTTTGCCTTGTGCTCAGTTTCTTGGCATACTTACTGGTCTCTGAGTCTCATAGGTTTCTCATGTGTAAAAGGGGTGTCAGCACAGAAAAGTGTATGAATAGGTTTTGGAGCATGGAGCCCACCCTTTCCTTGGACTTGGGCAGGTTAATTTTCTTTAGTTACATCCAGTGTTTTTTTTTGTAAAAAAAAAAAAGGTGCCGGAACTCACATAATGGTCGCTGCTGGCAGCAAGCACTCAGTGCGCGACCACACACACCAATCCCAAGCCGAGCAGTGTCCCAAGCTGAGCAGCACCCTCACAATCAGCACGGACACACAAGTAGCCCACAGCTGATTCAAAATCACTCCATTGGGAAAAGCCATCAAAAAAAGGTGCTGGAACGCCATTCCGGTGTGTTCTATGAAAAAAAAAGCCCTGGTTACATCCATTTAACCTATGGAGATTTAGATTTTAAAAATTAATTTAATTTAATTTAATTGATCAGGAAAACCCACCCTTCCAGTCATTTTGTGAGTGGCTAAGATTCTCTAGGGTATCCATTTTGTGACAGCATGCACAACTCTTGTTCAAAGTTGCAAATGTGCCCTCTGACCCCAAAAGATTGGGAAACCATAGCACATCCAGATCCCTGTAGATACATCTTCCTATGTGCAGATTTATGTGGAGAAGTCATTACTGAAAAATTATCCAGTCTAACATTTTGTTTAGTTCTGTTCTGTTCTCAGATTGCTGTCATAAAGCCGCACAGACTGCAATTTCCTCAGGTAATTCCATTAGACTGGGTTAGACATTTGGGAGTTTCCTAATCAGTAGTTTGCTCACAGGCACTTGAAAATTCAAGTAACATTGATTTCCTCATCATATTATTTCATGATCATTAGGTATATCCATATGCTGATGCCACACAACTCTACATTTTCTTTACATTTGAGCAAAGTGAAGCTGTGGAAATGCTAAGCAGTGTGCTTGAAACAGGAGTTCCGTCCAGACAACTTGTGGAGATGCTGGTAGGCAATTCAGGAGGCTGGGGGTTAGTGTTCCTCTCAATTAAAACGTTATTTTACTCCCTCATAAGAAGTGGCTTTATAGTTCTGAAATGTTGTAAGATATGACTATTACACTGGACTCCATCTGTTACATGAAGAGCTTTCCACCAGTTTATTTATTAGATTTCTATCCCACCTCTTTTTCTGTTAAAAACCTCAAAAGGAATATGTCATTCTCTTCCTTCTGCTCTCTCAGTCTTACCCCTACAAAAACAACCCTGTGAGGTAGGCTGGGCTATGAGTGTGTGACTGGCCCAAAGTCACCCAGTTGGCTCCGTGGCCAAGTGGGGACTAGAAGCCTCCTGAGTCCCAGTCCTGTACTCTTAACCACGACACCACCCTGGCTCTAGGTTTAGAGTGTGATAGTCTAACCATGTTCTAATGTCCGGGTCACATTTCTTCATTTTACCAGTGTGGTGTGGTGGTTAAGAGCATGGGACTGGGACTCAGGCGATCTGGGTTCTAGTCCCCACTCAGCCATGGCGCCACCTGGGTGACTTTGGGCCAGTCACAGACTCTCAGCCCAACCTCCCTCACAGGGTTGCTGTTGTGGGGATAAGATGGAGGAGGAGAATGATGTAAGCTGCCTCGAGCCCTTTGGAGGAAAAAGGCAGGATATATATCGAATAAATAAATAAATAAATAAATAAAATACTTCATGTAAGATTGTCTTTCAAAACTTCAGTTTTGTCAAAATTGTAGCTGAAAGTTGACTGGAATAGAGCAATTGTGTATATCATCATTCCGAATCATTTTATGCAGGCTACTACTTGGTTTCTGTACAGATTTGAAAAGAAAGTTTTTTAAAACCCAACTTTCTCTTCCAAATCTGAAGAACTTTGTGTTGATCCATCTTCTCAAAAAGTCCAATGATTTTTTTTTACTGATAAATTCAAGTTATAAAGCACTTCTCAGCACGGAGAAGGCCACGAAGCAGATAAGAAGCCTGTGAGAAATCACATCACTGGCGATTAGGATTCAAATTGACTTCCACACCAGGACACTGGGGAACAAAGCACCCAATAGTGGGCCTGGGTGGCCAAATTGGTTTCTGCCACCATCCGATGCTTTTACATTTCCTCTTTGTCCTGAATATGGAAGACTTTGTAAATTTTGCTGAATTCTCATCAAAACCTAATTGAAATAATTTTCCTCCTCTTCCCTAATGCCAAATACTGTTTTGATCTTTAAAGCCCAAAATGTCTTAGGACCCATTAGCCCAACTTCTGCAATATCAACAGAATCCTATGATTCAGATCTGACTCAGAAATCCTTCTCCAGAGACCCTCAACTTTGGAAAAGGCATTCAAGGGTAAACTTACATTGCTCCAATTGTCAAAGGTAGGCTCATGGTGAAGGGGAAATGTTTTTCATTGACAACATTTGGAACATTTTGTAAATATTCCAATATTTTGTAAATATTCCAACATTTGGAATATTTTCCTCAAACAACGTTATTTACTCTTTGGACCATGGGTGCCTGATATGGCATCTTTACCAACTACTAAGGAATCCTTGAAAGAAGTTCCAAGATGGTGCTCATAGGTATTTTTAATATTTCTTCTTCCCCTCCTCCTCCTCCTCCTCCTCCTCCTCCTCCTCCTCCTCCAATAGGATCTATGTAAAATGCACCCAACTTTCTAGCAGTTTTGCTTGAGGTTCAACAAAAGCAGAGCAAATATCCAAATAAGTATCCATTTGAAGTTGACTTCCATATGTCACCATTCATATATTGAAAGCACTGCAGGTACTTACATGTGGAAGAGGGATGCTTATCATTCCAATTTTGTAATCAATCTTTTAACTATGGAAAGGATAGAGAGAGCGCATTTCCCCTTCCATGAAGAAGGTAATAATTTAATATAATTTACATGATGTAGATAATTTAAACAAGCATCTGCATCAGTGAATAATCAAGATTGTTCTTACACCAAATATGTCCCCAAAAGAATCATTGGGCATTGCCAAAATATAGGTTGAAAAGAGCCATTGCCTCTATTGCAACACCAGCAATTTAGGCAATCCCCTTTTAAAGAGATGTTGTGGTGCCCAGTTTTTGTTTTTGTTTTTTTCAGAATAAGATGCAACCTAAGATCCATAGATACATCAGGAAGAGATCATCTACTGTTTGAGCATTTTGCGGTGGTCTCCACAGAAGTTTACTAAATTCCCAAATATAGCTATGGTAGGAATTCCTTCTGAGTAAACATGGGTAGAATTGCATCGTGATACTCATCCGATTTGCTTTGTTCATCAACTGAGATAGGATCTTGTGTAAGGATTTTTTCTTATGTTGACAGCCACTTTCCCAAGCTGGCTGCTCTTTGTTTTTATTTGCTTTAATTACTTGTTTTGCTTAATATTTTAGTTTGCTTGTACTTGACTTTAGAGATGTTTACATTAACGTCAATAGCCTTTAAACGGTATAAATGAACACACACAATCACACTCAGAGAGACTCACAAACCTCAATTTAACTGAAGTTTCACTTGAGGCAAAATTTTTGGTAATGCTTCTACTTAACACCTTCTTCCAAAGACAAATGAAAATTTAAATTCAGTGGAAATCTTCTAGGATCCAAAACTACAGAACTAATTCAGGTGGAACAAATAACTGATGAAATGAGCAGGAAAGCTCATGTTTGAGCCTTGTTGCATGCAGATTAAACTGTTTTGTTCTAAAACACCCATGTTTGCAATGACTGGCAACATTACCTAAATGGTGTTTCTGTCTCCCTTAAAAGAAATAAGGGCACAATCCTATGACAGTCAACAACATCCCACAAGCTTGGAGGTTTAGGAATATCCTGTGCTGAAGGAGAGGGGGCATCCGAGATGTCCGCACCCTCCACCCTCACTTCCTGCTCTGAGTTCTGCTGGACAGGCATTTTCAGCCATCTAGCAAGAAATGCTGAAAGTCCGGTGCTTGCTCACCAGACAGGTGTGGGGGCTGATGGAAAACTCCCAGGCTTATCATTTTTGCTAGAAGACCCTATTCGTCATACAAGAGGAGGCCGCACCAGAACTGCCTTACCATGAAAGCATTGAAAAATCTCACATCTCTTCTGGTGAAACATCTGAAATAGTCAAGGGAAGCCAAGGGTTATGAATCCTTCTGTAAGGCTAGAGAATTTTCCCAAAGAGTTCTCATGCACCTAAGAACACCGTTATTACCTTGGGCATTCACATATCCCATCCTATTCTTAATTTCAGCTTTACTACATGAGGTCAGTGACAACAATCTTAAAAAGTATTGTAAAAGCAGCAGAATTTTGTCACATAAAAAAGGGATATTGGGCTCTCCTGCTATAACCTCTGATCTTGCAGGCTAATTGAACAGATAGGCTCTCTTGCTTCTATCAATCATGTTGATTTGCTAGCATTTTCCCAGATACAGCACCCTACAGCCTCTGTTTACATTTGTAGGCACAGCCTAATTTTTCATTGACGCAGCATGGAAGACCAGCAGCTACAGCAGTGGGGATTCATGTGCTTACTCTGCAAATATTTCTTCATGTTAATGGGGGCTCAAAAGTTGCTTTCTGGATGTGTTTTGAAGTAAGATATCAGCAAACAAAATGCACTGTGATCAATTGCAAAGAAAAGAAAAGAAAAGAAAAGAAAAGAAAAGGAAAGGAAAGGAAAGGAAAGGAAAGGAAAGGAAAGGAAAGAAGGAAGGAAGGAAGGAAGGAAGGAAGGAAGGAAGGAAAGAACTAGAATGACATCTCAGCGGCATGAATGGGCAGCCTCCGTTATGGTGAGGGACTCTTTCTCACGGCAATAATATCTTGGGGCCAAGTGGTCGTGGCTGGTGGGGCTCATTTTCTTTGTCCTCTGGTCCTCTAATTTGCATGCATGCATGCATGCACACACAAGCATCAATCCATCCATTAATCAGCACATCCTCACCAATCCACCACCTACTCACCTACCCACCCCCTTATCCATCATACGCACATTATCCATTTGCCCAGGCACCCCATTTATCCACCATCTAGCAAGCCATTTTGGATTTCTTCTCCGCACAGACACACATTTCCCTGTCTGCTCCCCTTAGTACTAAGCCATAGAAAAGCCAGGAGTATTTGCATTAAAATAAACCACAGCTCAAGAGAGAAGATGACCGCCCAGAGTTTCACATTATGCAATGGAGGAAACAAGACCCCATCTTTTATCAGGTGAGATGAATGGGCAGCCTCTTTGAAGTGAGGACCACGAAGTCTTTGGATGCAGTGGGCTGACATCACTCTGCTGCTGGCTCCCATCCCACAAGCCTTGGTCTTTCAGCAGCAGCGCTGGCTGAAGTGAGGGGGGTGCAGCGAAGGAGCAGCGGTGCCTCCTCTGCTTCCACACTCCTGTGGCACAGTTGTTCTGATAGGCCACTCGATCCACACACGCACTATCCTGATCCCCTTGGCACCCTCCTTTTCTCACCTTCCATGGGTCAAAGCTAGCTCTTCCCTCCAGTATTTTTCTTTTTGGGGGGCAGGGGTGATCAGACCTGATGGAGGGGGTCAGTTCCAATGGAGCGGGGTCAGACCCAATGGCCTTCATGGCCCTTTCCAACTCTACTCTATTCCATGAGGGGAGATTTTAATTTGCTGTTCCCCTCTACTTTCCAAACTCTCCCCTCTCCCTCTCCCAACCTTAGCTCTCCTCAATCTGCAGACTGCTGGGTGGGGGACCCACAGGGTGGGATTTGATGGCCATGAGGAAGAGGCAGCTGTCTTGGGCGACTGCACAAGCCTCACTGAATGTCTCCACATCAAATGCAGGATGCCCCCATGTCCCAAACTGGATGGTTTTTTAAATTCAGCATCTGACTATTCCTCCAGTCTGCGCACAAAACAGTATTTCCATGTAACTGCTTGATATGTCCAGAGATTTGGCCAAATTGCAGGTTGGGAGGGGGTTTCCTAGAAGTCAATTACTCCCAGCCTGCAATCTGAATGCAATAAACTGCATTTACTTTGGAATTTTCATGAACAGACTTATCCTTTTCTTTTAAATAGCCCACACTAATGAAAGATGGAGTTAAAATGGAAACTCTTCTCCTCACAGCTTCCATTTAGGGTTATTTGGGGTTGCAAGGGCAGCATTGTACCCATTTTCAGCTACATTAAATTATTTCTTCCTCCACTGATATCTATGGAAAATTCACTTTTCATCTCTGAGGATATCGCAGATAGCTTCTTAGTTTGATCCAGGAAGTGCCCTCTCCAGAATGGGACAGTTCCTTCTGTAAGGATGCTGCTAGACCTATTCAGGCATTATGTACTGTTTCAAAAAATAGCATGAGGAGAAGGAAAGCTCTAGCCCAGCTCCCCTCCGCCATTGACCCAACTCATGGAGAGCAGCTTTCTGGAGAGGAGAACCACCTTCCTTTGTGAAGATTCTCTGTGCAATTGAGAATCCTGGAAAACCAAAATTCCCCATCACTCAAACAAGTGAATGGATGCAAGACCAGTGGATGCAAGACCTTGGTTTTCCAGGATTCTCAATTGCACAGAGAATGAAAGACTTCCTCTTCAGAAAGTCACCATCTGCAAGTAGAAGCTAATGAAAAACACACATAAAACCCTAGAGCACTCCCTTTCCCCGTGTGTTTATTTTTTGTAGTTTCAGAAATCTCGAATAGAGACACTCTGTTCTCCTGTTCTGTGCTCCATCTTGCCCATTCTTTGTTTTAACACCAGCAAACCTTCTGTGTAACTAAGTTACTACAAGGCTGTTTTTTGTCGTTGTCTCCCTCCCCGCGAGTCCTTTTGTGTATCTGCAAACTTCAGGTTACCCTAAATCTACAGGTACCTTTCCCTTGGTGAGGGTTGCATGCTTTTACCTACCATTCTGCCAGCACAGAGAGGACACCCTCAGCATCAGCGTACACTGCATTATTCTTCATGACTCCTAGCCATTCAGCATCTTGTGCAATAGCTAAAATGTGAATACAAGTTACGTAATAGAGGACCACCCTCTGAAGAGCATGAACAATTTTCCTGAAATAACTTGGCAGGGAGAAGATTCCCCGGCTATCGGATAATGTGCAGCTATTCCATATTTGCTGTTCACTTTGAATTCCATTTTAGGCAATATCATGTAATAGCTTGCCCAGCCTGGTACATTCCAGATGTGTTGGACCACAGAACATACAGAATACACCTTCCTATAATATTCTCTGCAGACTCATACTGAGGGAGGAAATGGCCAGCCTTATCTCTTTTCTCTCTATTACCTAGAAATTTTACCTGTTGATGAAACCCTAGACTTTCTTCCATTTTCGCTTTGCAGGGGAAAGAAATGTATACCTTCAGGGTTTATTGAAACTTCCTCCCTATCCCTTCCCAGGATCATTTGCTAATTGTATGAACATTCTTGTGGCTTTCCTAAGATGCAATTCTCTTTCCAGAAGAGAAAGCAATGAATTTACTCAGGATAAAATTTGGAGTGGAGGAGCCATGACTCAGGAAAATAGCACAGGTTTTGCATGCATATAATGTAGTATCAGAACCCAACATTTTCATGTTCAGATAAGGGAAAAACCCATCCTGAAGCACTGGAAGAGCTGCTGTCCTAAGTATTGCTAAATGGGGCTAGCTGAGCCAGTGGTCAGAACTGCTATGAGACACCTTCATGCACTCCTTAATCCTCCATTTCCCTTCATCATTGCTCTCAAAGTTATTTTTATCCTCATGTGTACCATTGATACGTGTACCACTTTCCCTTTAAAGCGATACCTACGATCAAAGCAACTGTCAATGTTATGTTCATGAGAACAATCTGAGGCAAAATAAGCCATCACAGTATTTATGTATTATATTTATATTCCACCTTTCCCCTCCAAGGAACTGAACTCAGCTGACATCATTCTCCTCCCCCTCCTCTCAACCTTATGTTCACAACAACAACCCTGCAAGGTAGGTTAGGCTGACAGTCTGTGCCTGCCCCTGATTCACCCCAGTTGACTCCATGGCTAAGTGGAGACTAGAACCCAGATCTCCTGAGTCCTGGTGCCAGTCTCTTAACCACTCTGTCACACTGGCTCTCAATGTCATTTGTTTCTTTATTCCTTCATTTCTTCAAGATTCCTAAAGACAACGGTGGTGATAGAAAAATAAGCTCAGGCAGTGACAAACTCTGACATTCCCTTCTTCAACATGACTCTAGTGGTATCCAAGGAACCCAGATTTTGTTTTGTGTCTTGCCAAATGTTTAGGTGTGCTTGTCAAACTGTACCGCGCCTTCCTGAAACAAAGTTGAAATTCCTTTCCCCTTTTTTCCTTTTACCATTCGTTCATTCACAATGTCTTCATCAAAGCATATGCAGTCAAAAGGGTCGTACATAGACTGATCTGGCCAACACCTTTGAATGGGCAAGAAAACTGCTGAAGGGTTTCAGAGTAAATAATGGCACAAGCTAGGAGAATAGAGAGAGAGATCCTACATAACTTGCAGTTGCAGGATGTTTTCTGTCTATGTATGCATAGGATTGTGCCCTAAGTTTAAAATGAATTAACACTGAAGCAAAAGATACAAATAAATTCCAAGAACACATTTACATGAATGGGCCGAGCAGTGATCAGCCAGTGATCTTGCAGTTATAGTCAATAGTTGAATGGAAAGATAAGGGATCAAAAAGAAAACAGCTGGATCCCAATACAAATATGCAAGAGAATAGTATAATCTACAGCTCTGGTCATCCCATATTTTAAATTGGGAAAAGCAGAAAAGGACAACTGACATTATTACAGTTGGAATCTTTTTTCTATGAAGAATCGTTAAAGTAATTTAGGACTTACTAGTTTAAAGTGGCACACAGAACACATGATAAATTACAAAATGATGCATACTGTAGCGGGACAGGGTGGAAAGAATAAGTTCTCTCTTCTCTCTTCCTGGAACGTAATCAACGTGACCTTGATTTCAGGACAGACAAAAGGAAATGGTGCTCCAGAAAATGGACACTGTCTTTCTAGAAGGTATTTTTCTGGATTCTCGGCGCAAAGTCCTCAGCAGGGGTGACAGCTGTGGCAAGATCTCCAGAGGGAGGAAAAACGGGATAACAAGGTGTCTCTATATAAGTTTGCACTTCCTGGTACCCACCTTCTGGCACCCAACTGGGACACTGTGGTCACTCCTGAGCATTTTGTACACACACACACTACTGTATTTATCCTTGCAAGGAACTCAAGAGAGCATTAGGGATGTGTGAGGAATCTAATGGGAGGGGTGACAATCGTGATGGATTTCCAAAATTATGTCTATAGAAACAGACATAAGTACTCTCCACACACTACCCACTGCCCTCTTTCAGTCCCAAGGCTGCAATCTTAAAAGAACTCATTGTTCAGTAATGACAAGTCCACCCATTAGATTTCAAAAGTGGAATGTTGGACTTACTGCAGTTGAACATTAAGGCTATTGTTTTTAAGATAGCCTTGGGATTAGGAGCAATGGAGAAATTAGATTAATTTGGATTTCTATGACTCCAGCCCGTGGCTACTGCATCACACTGACTTTCTTGCAGACCATTGGTATGTTCACAAATGCACACTTGTGCTTATGCAAAGTAGTACTAATGCACATCAGAGCAAACAGCACTAAATTCTTGTATGCCCTGAAATCTGTGGTGCTGTCAATGAACAAATGATGGAATGAAAGATGCCAAATGATCTGCGAAAGGAAGAATGAATCTAACAAAATCTATACCTTCCACGCTGCACCACAAGAGGTAGGTAGATGTTTAGTCTATTTGGCAATGTAATCCGTTGGATTACAGCCGATCCGCACCAAAGTGGATAATATAATGAAAAAAATCTACATGATATTATTATTCATTGCAATCTACACATGTATACTGACAAGTAGGCTTCACTGAAAAGAAAAAGAAATACATCTGTGGCACATTTGCCCCGCCCTCCTTCTCAGGAAGTGTTGTGTCTAATGTACAATAAATCTGTAAATCTTGAAGGTGTCACAAAATCTGTGCTGATCTCATCTACACTTGACCAAATGCTGAGCTTCTCATGACTTCAGTCTGGAAAACAAAAAGACATGAGGGCTTGGGGAAAGCCAAGCCCAGTGGACCCCAATTCCCATTACTACATGAGAGTATGAAAGGGTCCAATCTATGAATTCAGAGTTGCGGGAGAGTAGGAGGCCCACCAGCCTGGCCTCTGAAGACGCATCATCCAATGGCGACTGGTCACAAGTGGCATAATGAAGCTACAGGACCCGAGAGAGTCTCTGGGCAGCAACAGCAGACAGTTCTCTTGTCTTCAAACCCAATTTGCAGGTTTTTTAGGCACATCTGTTGGATACTTTGAAAGGACAGAGCTGGATGAGATGGACTTCTGGTCTGATTCATGATGTTCTGTAACAGGTAATTCTTTTTTAATGCAATGCCTTCCTCATATTTTGGATTTCTGCCCCTATCTTCTCCATCAAACATGGGCACCAGGCAAGAATGCCTGGAGTTGTAGTCTGAAACAAGTGGAGTACCAGGTTGCTCTGTAAACTTTTTTCTAAATTTATGTCAGAGGCCATTAAGATTTCTTATGAAAGTAGTAAAATCAGCAGGAGCAGCTTTTCCTTCCTGGAAGGAAAAATGACTTGCCCACCTGTATTCCTTCTCCACCTGGTGGGTTTGAAACAGAAGAATATTGCTGTGTTACACTGACATTGATCATCAGGATTGATCACAGGGGGATTCCATTTAAAATTGCCCATTCTTCTAACTACATCACTACCATGGATTAGTTCATGTTCCTATTAACATGATTGAAGAGTGTTTGTATAAAACAGTAGTTGAAATGCATGAGATCCTAATTTGCATTCAGTGTGCATATTGGTCATTGGTAATGAGAGGCTAGAAAGATAATAGATAACAGATACCTTTGGCTCATTAAAAAGGTAGGCCCATATTAAACAGCATGCTAAGCATGCAAGGAGCAAAAGCCTTCCCGGCCAGCATTTTGAAAATGCAGCCATGGGGACGGATAGCTGATGTTGAGTCATGGCCAGCTAGAGGGAGAGAAGGTAAGTGTGAAATAATTACATGCGAGTCACTCTCAGGAAGTGGCTTTGCATCCTGGGAAGGACTTGTGAGAGGATGCAGCAATTTGCATACTTGATTTTAGAAAACTGTATCCAGTAGCTCAGTTTCCTAGGAAAGGATGTTTCCGCACGGATTGGTGGTGAGAGTGTAGGACTGGGACTCAAGCTAGCCAGCTTCTAGTCCCCACTCAGCCATGCAGCTTACTGGGAGACTCTGGACCAGTCACTGACTCTCAGCCGAACCTACCTTACAGGGTTGTTGGAGAGGAAGACACGGACTATGTAAACCACTTGAGCTCCTTACAAGAGGAAACAGAGCAGGATATAAGAGAAATGAAGAAATACAGTATTAAACTATTTCTTCATATCTTTAGGAAGGAAAGCAGAATGCCATTAAAGGGTTGAAAACTTTCTCCTGGTTGATTACTAATGTCACAATCCCTAAGCTATAGCAGAAAAATAAAGGCCTTTGGCATGTAAGCTGGACTCTCGCTGAAGGGGCTTTTAAACTGGTGCCCTTTCCTTTTGTTGCTGCATTTTAATTGTTTTTATGCCATGTATTAATTAAGATCATTTTAATCTATACTTTTATTATTGTTAGCTGCTTTGAGTGAAATTTGGAGCAAAAAGGTGGAATTTAAATTTAAATTATTATGGATGAATGGATGGACAGACGGACAAATGGACAAAGAATGTCTAGATGTAGAGCAGCCTGTGGACCCCTTGGCCAAGGAAGAGTTAACGCTTGGTCCAGAGGCCAGGCTGCTTCAGCCAAGTGGCGATTCAAGGAAAGCAAGGTGCCATGGCCGCAGGAGGGCTAAATGGCGTTTGCAATGGAAAAAGCCACGAGATACTGTAAATTACTTTGAAGGAGAGGAGAATTCACACTCCCCTCCAAGGCTGGAGTTTTGAGGGCTGTAGAGTATACAGTTCTCACCTGGGCGATGTCAGAAGATGTCACCCCATGAGTCATCGGATATCCCAGATCTACCAGGGATAAAAGCAGGGGGCTGGGACAGGTGGGGCTCCTCTCCCAGGAGAGGTTCCCTGTTGCTGCCGGACGCTCTGCCGAAGGACGCTGTGCTGTCCCCTGGAGGGCAAGGCTATGCTGGGTGTGGTCACTGTGTGAGTGCTAGAGACTTAGCTTTGCTATTTTGTGTCCGAGGTGGCCAATTGGCTTGGGGGATCCTGGATTGCTATGGATTATTGAGACTGCTGCTCTCTGATTCCCTTTTCCCTTCCCTATCCTCTACTGTGTGTGTGTATCGTGTCTGGGAGTGTTTTAAACCCTCCCCGCATTGGTTAATCCTGTCTTTTAATAAACAAGTTTTCCCCAATGCTTGGGTTGGTGTATGATGAGATTTGAGGACCAGGAGATTCGGGATGGAGGTTTGTGCTCTGGAAGCCTTGGGGAAGTGGGGACTCCAGGGCAGCTGATTGTTACCATGATGCCGAAAAATGGATCACTCTTTAGAAAAGGCTCAGCATACTGATGATCAATTCTTAAGAGCCAGCAGCAAAGACTAAGCAAACTCTCTGTGAAGACAATAGCAACAGAATAATCCAAGTGGAACTGTTTCATTGCTGAACTACTGAAAAGAAATTGAAATTCCAAAAGCTCTAAACTGTGAGACAGGTTGTGTTCCCAGGCAGAACTGGCTGAGCATGTGCTTCGGTGGTCAAGGTCCAGACCAGAAGTCTGGCCTTCTGGGCTGCTGCAGCTCCTCTTTTTCAAGGAATCCAGTTGAGCTGGGCAAAGCAGAATTTTTCTTACTGTATGAATGTCACTTTCCTTTCACAGAGTCATAGAATAGTAGGGTTGGAAGGAGCCATGAAGACCATTGGGTCCATACCCCTCTGTTGCTTAATGTGTTGAAGTAAATGGCTGCTGTCATACTCTTAGGGAGTAACCCCATTGCCCTGGACACTGGGGTGGGGGTGGCATAGGATTCCCAGACATGAGATCAGAGATTGTACTCTGGGCTGGAACTGGGGACTGAACCTGCTCTGCCCGCCCAGCCCAAAGCAATGTGGAAAGAGCTGCATTGGCTGCTCTCTCAGCCTGGAAAAGTGACACTGGAGACAGGTACAAGGGAATGGAAAAGGGAGCAGGGAGAGGGATTGTGGGACAGCCAGAGGATAAGGTATCCCAGAGCCAGTTCAGCCTTCTTCCCTCCTCCAAAATGCTCAACCAGGAGACTGAACATTGTCATCTAACATAAACACTGTACAGAAAGAGTGAGGAGGCAGAGATTGCGTCCACCATCCCTCCCATTCTGCATCTCATGAGCACAAGTCTCTGAGTTTGGCGGATTTATGTTCCTTTCCATGGGATCGTTCCCTTAGCGTGTGAGTGGCATGGCATGTCACCCAATCAAAGTTATTTCCCATGTTTTTCTGGTTCAAGGCTCAGGCTGTTGAGGAAAATCATTTATGAACCTGACCCTTGTGTGGCCTAAGATTTACACAGAGGAACTGATTATTTATCAAACAACAGGAAAAGTGGCTGTTTCTCTGTTTCTGAAGCAATATACTATTGGTGCTACTCACATATCATGCAAGAGATGCAATGACAAATGGTTCTTGCTGTCCAAATAGCTGCAGAGTCTAACAAATGCAAGGCAGTGTATGATATGTGAGTGACAGAAGCATGATGCGTTAGGGCCAGGGAGACAATCTGATACCTTCCAGATGATTTGGACAACAACATCCATAAATCCCAGCCAGCATGGCCAATGGGCATGGATTGTGGGAGTTGTGTAGCCCAAAGCATCTGAATTACAGATTTATGGAGCATCAGAAGCAATATTTGTCCAAGAACTTACAAATCACTCACTAAACATTTGAAGGAATTATTACAGACACTGCGGTTTCATTTTCTTACATTCTGGAAGTTCCTGAGACCCAAAAGCTTCTTCCTACACAAACAATTCTGCAAATAGTTAATGTCAACAGGACAAGCTTGTGGCCTTTCATGAAACAAGCAAGCAAGCAAGCAAACAGAAGATGGTGAAGATGACTTGAGTTTTTTCATGATACCATCTTTGTCAATTAAATAAGAAAATGGAATAGCACACTTGCTCAGGAGTAACCTAATTCCTTCAATTCTCTCACAGGATACCATTACTTATTTTGTGCATCCTAGACTAACAAAACAAAAATGAAATACTTGAGAGAGCAAAACACATGGGTGGGAATTCAAGCCAAAGGCCTGTATTCAATTTTATAGCTGTTCTCCAGATCTTCATTGGAAGAGGTGAGTAGGACCTAGATATCCCAAATTGCAGTGCATAGCTGGTTAATTTTTTTATCAGCAGCGACCTGCCTTAAGAGAAGCATTTCAGTGTTTGGAATGAGGCAGAACCCTCAGGAAGTCAGGAAACCATGGAACTGCCAGTGGTTGAGAACCCCAGTGTGGCCAAGATTCCCTTTCCCTATCATAGCAGATCTGTCTAAATACAATTGCTTCTGAAGAAAGGTCTTAATATTTGGGGCCTATTCATTTCTTTATCAAATCCTATTTCCTAACACTGCCTCTGCTCATAGGCGCTACCCTTCTTCCACCTTCTCAAGGGACTGGGTCTTGAAGATTTCATGTAGAAGCAGCATCCTGATTCACCTTATCTAGCTTGCCAAGAAGATTTGAGATGGGCATACACAGCATCAGTGGTTTGGTTTGCCCACCGTAATGTGGAATCAATAGTAGCAGCATGCCTCTTAGCAAGCGGCATAACTAAGATGGTGGCCATTAGGGTGCTGATCATAAGTGGCCGCTGATCAAGAGGTTCCATATGAGGCTGTATAAAAAGTGGGAGATGTTACTATCCACATGCACCTTTCATTGATCCATAGAATGATGCTTTCTTATGCTTTGACAGAGGATGGTTTTGTTCGCTTTATGTGGCAATGGCCTATTAAGGCCCATGCAAAACTGCTTCAAGGCAGTATGGTGGAAAGACAATATAACCGTGTGTTGCATAAGTCAGAATGCAAATCCTTTTGGCTGAGCTTTTTTGCCAAGGTGTTATTTGTGAATACCTGTCAAAGACATTTTAGTTTGCCTAATTGTTTACCTGAGCAATGAACCCTTTTCAGCAATGTGCTGTTCACAGAAGGAACAAGCTCCTCTATTTGCAAAGTGAATCTCTAATGTATTTGCAGTCACTAACTACCAGCCCATCACTCTGAAGCTATTGTACTAAAAGAGTTTGTTCTTTTCTGTTAATCACCCACTGAAATCTTTTTTGCTTCTTGAAGAATGACAATCTTATTTTGTAAAAATACCTTCTCCTTCTACTTTCTGGCTTCTTATAAAACACTCATTGCGTCAAACGGAGAAATACGCAAGTAAAACAGTACGGAACAAAGGTATTTTTCCTTGCTTTTTTCGTGCCTAATGACAGACGCTTTACTTTCTCCGTGTTGTGCTTCAACTTTGCACAGAACAAGGCCTTAAAACAAATTCAAAACTTGTGAAGTTTTCAAGTTTTGTTTTGAAATAAGTGAGCCAGTTAAGTTCCAGAGACTTCCAATGATCTCTTAAAAGTTTAGTGCCAGATTTATTTCCAACACTTCATATCAAACAAACTTCTTATATGTATTTGTATTCACTCCATATCTAGTAACTTTGCTCCCACTGAGGAAACCTGCATTCTGTGTTGTAATTTGTAATGTGTATATTTACACTGCATTCCTAGGCCAGGTCACAAGGTAGCCTCTGCATTCCTACAGAACTCTATGTTCTGGCTCAGCTTTTACCTCTAGTTTGGTTACTCTGCCAGTCAACAGCACAGGACTAAATGGACCACAGTCTTCCTGATTCAGTATAATGGAATTTCCACTGTTGAAAATAATGCAGCCCTGCTGGGACATGAGTCAGAGTGAGATACTGAATATTTAAAAAAAAACTCAAGCTCATCAAAGTCTGTGAATTCATCTTGAAGCTCATTCCAATTCATATCCATATCTGATTATGGGCCTTGAGGTTTGCATCCACTCTTCCTTGCCAAAAAAGCCATATATCTTGTATGCATTTTCCCAAACACACTCATCAAATTGTGTACATTTTAAAATCGTACACAAAATATGTCTGAGCGTATTTTTCAAAGGTACATTTTTACAAACATTTTTCAGATATACACTGTTTGGTCCAGGAGGTACAAACATGGTAATTTCTGGTCAAAAATGAAATGCAACCAAGTTTTTCAGTTATCCTTGTCAAGAAACAGTTTCTTTGTTTTCCTTTACCAAGTTGGAGACCCATATTTATATGAATTTTCAATATGTGTTGATTTCCTTTGAACTATGCTGCATTTTATATGGAAATGTCAATCTTTCGTCATGGGAAATAGTCAACTAAAAAGATCCTTTGATCCTAATTTACAAATAGTATGCTTTGTTCAAATCCATGCTTTTCATGTTGGTTCTTGAAAGTAATTTCTAGGTAAGACTTCCTTGTATGTTTTTGCTTGCCATGAGATGGGGGGGGGGGCGGGGAAGCACAGTGCTTCTAACAGCAGTGCTGAATGAAATGCGCACTTCGAAGTTACACATGCTTCTTTAAGCTGCAAATCTGGGGAGGCATTCCTCCATGGCATCCTGGGAAGGGGGAGGTCACAAAGGGAAGAACAAAAACAGGACAGCATGGGAAACAAAGCGCTGAACCTTTTTTAAACCATGTTGTGCATGTGTCAGCAGGAAGAAGTACCCAGCAAAGCAAGACGGTAACATCTTTTAAATGTTTTGTATTGCTCTTAACACATTTTCCCAGACATTCCAAATGGCAGTCTCCAATGTGCCTCCGTCATATAATGAGCTATGTCATAATGTGGCACGGTTCCACTGTGGAAGATGGGCAATCTCACAAGCTAGTGGAGGCTGCCTTTGTTCCATACCACCCACCCACACAAACACACACCCAGTGTGCATCTAGAACAACACAAGATCACAGTGAAGCATCGTTCAATTTTAAGTTTGGTTGGTCTTGAATTTGGGGGGGGGGGGAATCAGCAATGCATCTGGCTCATCCTGATTAGTTTTAAAGTTTGCTTGAAAAAATTGCAAACATTTTGTGAACATTTTTTCTTTGCCTGCTTTTTTGTATGCATTTTTGCCTAACGTGCATATTTTTACAGGAATTTTCCAAATGGAATGCATCTTTGCATACTGTTTCCCTTAATACAAGCTTTATTGTATGCACTTCTGTTGGAAGAACACATGTTGAAGGACACCTAATCTGGGGTTGAGATAGTGTTTTGAAAATGGGAAATTAGCTATTTACACTAATATGTAAATTTCTTTTGCCAAATTACAATGACCACCTTTGAACACAAGTGTGTGTTTTAGGTGTGCAGACCCTCACAAGTTTTGGAAAGATCATCAAAATTTCCCAAAGTATCAAAAATATTAGGTATTGGTTCTTTGCATAAAAGTTATTCACCAAAATCTATAGCAGCATATTTGGGAAGGGTTTGAAACACTTATCAATTCAGTAGTTGCTTTAGTGCATTTCTGCTATAATGTATAGCCAAGTTACTTAGCCAAATGCCTTACCTTCTGAAGTTCTATTGGTTCTAAATCTTAATTTAAAAGACTTCGCAACACTCCACTGAACACCGTAATTGATAGCTTATATATATACTGTCAGACATTGCTCTCATGTCTTGTAATTATCTCCCATGGTGGAAATACAGCTGTGCTTGCTTGCATCAGGGATGGGGGGAAAATAGTTTATTGCATTTTATTTGATTAGGTTGCCATATTTAGGCCTACTGCTTAAATAGGAACCATTTTATTAGTTCTCATGAAGTTGTTTCACTTTTCTTGCTCTAGTCTGAGTCTACCATCCGATTGGTCCCAAATAAAATTATTGATACCCTACCTTTTCCTTCAGAAGGGATGCAATCCTTTGCACACTTACAAGGGAGTAACCCTCACTGAGCTCAGTTTGCTTACTTCTCAGTAGACATAGAAAAGACTGCAGGATAAGTGATACTGACTTTTATGCCGGATCAAAAAAGGGTCACCCCTTGAACAACTTCATAGCATTGAACTGGACAGGTTGTCACAATGCATTAAGGCCACACCTAATACGTAAGTCCTGTTAATTTGATAATGTCCTTGCAAATGGTTTACAAAAATAGCAAGCTCAGTGCTAGTTTTGATCCTGATAAGAAAGGAATGTTAGTTAAACTGACAACAGGCACATTTTCTTGGCTTTAATGAGAGATAAAATTTAAAGTCGGTGTAATAAAATACGTTGCAGAGAGAAACCTGCATGTCGTGTTAGAAATATTAGGACAAATTATAATTAAATGTAAAAATAGGGGGAGTGCTGTTTTTCATTGTTAGTAGTGCAAGTCACTGTGGGTCCTATATAATTTGGAGTAAGTTCTATTGAACTCAGAAGGTCTCACTTCTGAGTGCATGTGTTTAGAACTGTAGTGTGAAAATACTTAATCTCATAAAAAAACCTAATTTTGTTTAGGGCTACTAGTGTTCTTACAGTGCTATGTTCTGCTGTCCAGTAAGACTGAACTACCTGTTCACCCATTTTCAGTTTCCAGGCCAAGATATTTCAGGATGGAGGAAACTGTTGCTATTACTTTAAGTATGTTTGCTATTGTTCACTTAATGGTTTCCTCACTCTGTAGCTGTTTTTATCTCTTTTTAGATTCAAATTACTTTAATTTTCTTACAGTTCAGCATAATCAGAAATCAAATAGGAAATAATATGACATCATAGAACAATATAGTTTATTTACACGATGACAGCACTAAGGGAAAGAAATCCTAGGGGCTGTTGTGAATTTGGTTTAGTACAGGTTTGCTAAGAAGTTTTCAGAATTCGCAAAATTTTCCATATCCCACACAAAATATGAGATTATAAACTTGGGAATATAAAAGATGTCACTGTGGAAGAAGCTGAAACTGACTGTTTCATCCATCCAGCCTCTGGGCTTTGGGCATTTTTTCTTTTAAATTTGGGTTTGAATCCTGATATATTTAGTTATGAGTTAGAGTTGCCACCATACTTTTCATCTTTAACAGCTGTAAAGATGTACGTCATGGTCCTTTACTTGCTGGGGATATCTGTACTGACTGAATTTGGCTGATGTAGGTGGGTGAACGGGTGGGAATTTTCCTCGGTTCACTTCAGGGGATTCTTCCATTCCTAAATCCTATAGTGATGTCTCTTGTATCAATTGGCCTCAGTCTGCATGGATTCATAAATTCAACAGGTTCAAACAATCCCTGTTGGATACAATGCTGGAAAAATGAGTTAATAGCTAAAAGATGAGTGGGTGTAGCTGTCTAATGCTGCCAATTTTTATTTTGTTTTGGCAAAACTGATGCCATTCTAATTTCTTCTATATTTGTTCAACAGGCATTAATTTAAATAGAATTATTCTAGAATCTGAATAAGAATCATTGCACATCAGAATAGTCACATTTTATAACTTTTTTCCCTAGAAGAACAAATGTATTTGATCCCAGGAACATTGATCTACTGGTGTGATCATGCGGTAAAAGAAGGCAGCTGTACATCTAAACTGTTTTGTTACATACCTCAGCAAATACAGAAGCTGTCAAAAGGAATAAACTTAGTACTCTGAGTGTAAATATGCCAAAAGTACCATTCCAAAGATTAAAAAAAATGACTGGTGGTATAACATGCAATACAACTATTCTGTACTAGTATGAACTCCATAGTTAGGAACTAAATGTTGTCAGCCATATTTTAAGGAGCAGTTAAAGATTTAGGAAATGGTTAGCTAAGAGGACCATTATGATGGAAAGCAAAAGGAACTTAGAATGTTGGTCTAGGTGAAACTCAGAATAAGAGTTGGGGAGGGCTTGTAAGAGATTCAGAGCTGGGATAGCCACAATAGACAGCTGTCCAGCATCTGCTTGAAAGCTCTCAGTGATGGAGAGCCCACCATTCCACTAGATAACTTGTATCATTGTCGACTGGCTCTTACCATCAAGAGGGTTCTCCTGATCTTCCACCAAAATCCAATCCCTTGAAAATGTACTAAAGACTGCAATCCTGTTCCACTTCAGTCTGTTCTTTTCTGAGAGCTTCAACCATTGGACAATATAGGAATTTGTTAAATACATAAGGTGACCATGATCTGTTATTTGAACTTTTCCTCATAGGACTTGATTTTGGCACCATTGATCTTCATGTATCCATGTTTTCATTCATTCTATACATTATCTTTCTTCCAAAATGGCACTCAAGCCAACTATCATTATTTTTTTTAAAAGAAAAATTAATCAAAAGCTTAATTAAAGCATAACAGAAGCAAATAAAAACAAACTACTGGAAATAAAGCCCACCCAACCAGGTAAAAACCTGTTCTGTACTGGGACCACTTTAAGTGCTGAAGGCCTTCCAGAGTAAAAATGTACTTCCTGCTGGCAGAATGACACTAGAGGGGGTCAAGCCAACCTATCTTTCTTCAGCAAGGAATTCCAAATCCTAGAAGAGACTCACTCACACACATCTTCTAGCATGCCTCCAACTTTCATAGAACTAAGAGAAAGGCATAACTCAATGAACTTAAAACCTGGGTTGTACAGTCTTTCAGGGAGCCCATTCCCATGTCATGTTAGGCTCTACAAGGAACTGATGGAACCCTGAGGGACCAAGCAGGCCAACAGTCAAGGCCTCAAATGGGAGTCCTCCAGCACTACCTTCTGAAATTGTCCCTTCAAAAAGGGCCAAAGCCACTTAGAACAGGAACTTAGACTTAGAAGGATATCATTGCTGGTCAAATCCAAAGCTGCTAAAAGGTCTAACAGAATCCACCAAGATAGTTGCCAGTGTAAACCATTCACCAAGACAAGCAAAGTAGTTTCTGTCCCATAACAAGGCCTAAAGCCAGTCTGAAACAGATAATCTGCTTCATCCAGAAATCCTTGGAGCCTCAGGTCCCATCATGGTCTACAGAACCTTGCACAAGAAAGTAATTTTGGTGATCTTGCCCCGTTTATGAACTTTTTCCAATTCACCACTATCTTTCTTTAATTTTGCCATCCAGAAATGGACAGAGTACTCCAGATGAGGTCTGGTGGTTGCAAAATAAAATGTAACAGACTTCCCATGACTTGGAAACTATGGTTCTACAGAGACATTTTAAAACTGTGTGAAAGGACGGGCATTCTGAATGCCAGCAAATTATATTCCTCCTGGCACAATCCAATGGGATAGTTAATCTAAGTATTGAACTTCTGTATAAAGGAAGGTCTATGGCATTACTGGAGCACTGATATCATTCATTAGATTCTGATATTAGATCGTATTTCAAAAATTCTGTGGGTTGCACATTTGAAAAATATGGCGTACCAGATATTTTTAAGAGGATATGTTTTCAAAAGCTTGTTACAAAGAAATAAAAGTATGCAGAACGAGTGCTGAATTTACACGACAGGATGGTAGATTAAAATTAAACTCTATGAGAAGTTCAGTCTGATTTTTGCTTAGGAAAGAAAATGGTTGATAAGCTTACTAATGTATTAGTTCAGTTCTTCATGTTCTTAAATCAGCACTGAATGTAATTTGAGAAACTATTCTATTTTATTCCCCTTAGGCAGGCATTCCTGAAAAGACAAGAAAAAATGCATGAAAGCAGATTGCAAATAGTAGTCTGGAGTTGGAGAGACTCAGAAAAGGAAAGAATCCACATTTTTTATACTTTATAGATTGTACACTTGGTCTGAGAGATTTAAACAAAAGGATACACATGGACCTAGCAGGAAAGTAGAGGCCTCGAGTATCCACTCTCCATTTGAGCTAGATTAACTTCTGGATCCCCTTTCTCTCTAAGAGATTATCCAGAGAATCAGCAACATGCTTTCGGTAACCACATTGTAGCCTGGGAGAGTATAGCAGGAACTGGAGTAGGTGTCATATGTAATGATGGGTGTTTGTGTTTTGCTTTGGGCTGCATTTCACTGTTACACTGATTAGTATACAGGTAGCCAAAAGGTTCTGTAACAGGAGGCAGGAATGTTCTGGACTGTGATTCAGTTCATAAAGACCTTTTGTAGGTTTCTGTGCAAGATGAAGAACACCAAGCAGCACCATCATCCTCAGTTACCTCCCTCTCTCCTGAACTCCTTCCCAGGGATGACCCTGAGTTTAAGTGGGGAGGGGGGCAATGTCTCCAGAGTGATGCTACATTGTGGGAAATTTTAAATTGCAGCTCATAAATATGCACCAATGGTGCCTGGTAAAGCCATGGCTGAGGACTCCCCAGTTTAGAAGAGACAAAAGACAGGACACTTAAAAGGTACAAAAAAATAAGATATGTGGTGGATCGGACCAAAGTACCATCAAGTCCAGCATTCTTCTCACTCAGTAGCCAACCAGTTGCCTCTGGAAAGGCCCAGGCAGGACAAGGGTCAGACAAGAAGGAAGTACTTCATTTATGTCCTGAATCTTCCACCAGCCAATTTGATGGAATGAGCCCTTGTTCTAACATTGCAAGATTAACTTTGCAGTTTCATCAAGTTGTCTACCACAACCTCAAGATGTCTCTTGCTCAGTCACTGCTAGCTCATATCTCACCAGCATATGCATGGTGTTATGATACTTTCCCCCCAGAGTGCATCACTTTACACTTGCTTTCACTGAACATTCGCCATTCGGATGCTTATTCTTCCAGTGTGAACTGGGCATCCTTTGACAAAGGCTTACCCAAAAACTACAGTGAAATACATAGTCATATGCAAATACATAATTTGGTTTGGTTTAACTGGTCCACCCCTAAAATCCATTTAAAATTAACGTATGATTTTTATAGACATGCTGTTTTTATATGGGCTTGTATATTTTATGTAGTAAGCCTCTAAGGCAAGATTGCAGCCTTGAGAGTTGGCTACCAAATGAATTAAAATAAATTAATGACTATAACCACAATGGTTTGAGAACTACTGCTCCATCCTGATGTCCTAACCAATTGAAGAGGATAGCTACACAGAAGGAAGAATGCTCCCCTTCTCAGGCAGCGTTACAGGAAAATAATTAGGTATGTTAAAAGGCATAAGTCCAGTTACTAATGAAATATCTTTAGAATAATAAGCAGTAAACTTATTTCCAAGAATGTTTTCTGGAAATGAAAACTCACTTACCCATTACATTCATCAAACCTTCTTAGAATCCCTTATAAAAGAAATTGAAATCTTATTTCAGGGAAGAAACAATGCTGAAAATGGCCTAAGCACCAGTAAAGAAGATTATGTGGATTGATAAGCCTTTAATGAAAACAGAGAGAGGGAGGCATCAATAATAAGGCTCACAGCAGCAATATTTGCTGTGGTTTCACAGTCACATATTGTTTAGTGTTGGTTAAACTACCTTTGCTCAGAAGTGATATATGCAAATGTATCCGTATATTTCTCTAACGAGTGGTGTAATTAGGACCATGACACCACTGGTTTTCTGGATGGGATTCACTTTCAGCCTCTGTTCATTTTGTTCCTGATGTAATTGGCATGATTTCATCCAAACAAATACCTCTCTGTATGTGCTCCGCACCACTGGCGGCTGAAGGCAAAGGATGCCAATTAGTGCTGCTTCCATTGAACTAAATAGTCATTTCTTTTTAAATATATGATGATCCAGTCATGTGTCATGTCACAGTTCCTTCTTCCAAATGAATTCTTTATTAATTGTGGATTTCTCCATTGATTTGTGTCTGTGTAGAGTATCTATTCAGTATTGAATCAGCATCTTTTATAGCCCATACCCAATCTTTTTTCCTGTAATAAATATGCCCTATTGTTTTCAGCAGAATATATTGTGATTTAAAGTATTCGTGGTATCACAATGCAAAATAAGTTACATTTTCTTGTCTTTGTAATCAAGGTGGAGGTCAATACTGATGCTATTTCGGTCTGATAAAAGCATGTGTCCCCAGAGATCATGCATTAGCCCTCACTTACCTAGCAGTGGGGACACCTTGATCACAGGGTGGGCTAGTCCATTGTACTCTCGTCTGCTGACCCCGGAGCTTTCCCCAAAGGTGGGAAACCCAACTGCATAATTTGCAGTGTGACTTTGCAGTTTTTCATTTTCATTCTTACAACTGAGATACAATTACCAATGTGTAACAACAGGGATAGATAAATCTGTCAGTTTGGTTTCCTTCCCTGTTTGAATGTTCTAAAATCCCAAGTTTTATCCTTTCTGTTTATGAAGACATTTGTTAATGTTGGTAAGTTTTTGTAAAAAAAAAAAAAAAAAGGAGGAGAAAATATCTCATGCATTGATCAATAGGGACAGATATTCCGAGTGTGGAGATTATCTTGTTTATCTTCCATGTAATTCCTAAAGCAAGGTTCAGCTATTGGTTGGCAAAGAAATGCCATAAATAAACAAGGGAATGGTTCAGTAGGCCCTAATAAGAATCTGAGGGGGCAGAGAATAGCTCGGATTCCCAGCTCTGAGGCTAAAGACCATGATCCAATCTCGAACATGGGAATCAACAGTGCTTTAACTGTTAATCTCGTTTAATAATATTTTAACAGTGGGGTATGCATTTTTATGAAGTTATCAGTTCTGTCAGTTGTGCGTTTTATGTTGGTTTTGATGTTTTATTATTATTTGTAATTTTGTTTTTAAATTGTATTTTATATTGTGTTTATGATTTCATTATTGTAACCCATCCAAGGAGCCATGTGGCTAATGGGATGGATGGGTTAGAAATCCAATAAATAAATAATAAATAAACAGTCTGTTCATTTGGTGTGTGGGTCTCCTAAGATGGCCATTTGGTTCTCTGGTTCTTGCTGCTGGAGATAGAAAATGTGGCCATCATTTATATTTCTCAATTGCTGTAAGGACTGGCCTTTCCAAGGGCTTCTTTATTCTGTTTCCTACCACCCCCTTTCCTTGGAACAACACAGCTCTGGCTACTTAAAACCTGAAGCAAGAAAATTCTCGTTGCTTTGAAGGTTCCCAAGTGTTAAAGTTTCTCTTCATAGTTGTCTTTTCAGTAACTTCTAAATGCTTAATATTTCTTGTAATTGACATCAAAGTTCAAGTGTGTTTAGACACACGCAGGAAAACAATTTCAGTTTCTGAGCTTACTCTTTCCTATGTTTTTTAAACAGCTTTCCTTTACCTCCAGACTGCTTTTCCCATCATTCTAGGTAAGCATGGCTGAATCGACTAGGCATGATTGGAGTGCTGGAGGGAACTGCTTTGAGGACAGCTGCTCTAAAGCATCAACAGTTGGTTCCTCCAAGTCTCTTCCCTTTCTAATTGGAAAGGAACCAACTAGAGGAGAATGTATCAATAACGATGTAATTATTAAAGAAACACATGTGTGTGCTTATTTTCTTCCTAGAATATTATACTCCATTTCTGTAGTGGTGAGGAGGAAATATGCATCCATATACCTCTGGAAATGAGATTTAAAGAGTATTACCTATGATACCCTGAAGGACTGGAATTTATTTCTTTACTTACTTACTTAAAATATTTCTATTCCATCTTTATCTGAAATGGATCTCAAGATGGCTTACAAACCAAAAATGTAACAGCGCAATTAAAATACAGATACAATATAAAAATATAGAGTGAATCATTCTAATTATCTAATCAAATGACCAACCATTAAAATACTGGGTAAATAGAAAGGTTTTGGCCTGGCACTGAAAAGAATAAAGCATCAGCGCCAGGCACATCTCCCTGGGAAGCAGGTTCCAAAGCTGGACTGCTACCACAGAAAAGGCCCTTCCCCAGGTAGTCATTCTTCTAACCTTCTTCCAGGAGGGCTCCCAAAGAAGGACCTCAGTGGAAGATCTGAGAGTTCAGGCAGGTGTATATGGAAGGAGACATTCTTTCTAATACTCTGATATTAATAAAGCTGCTGCTTTTGATAAGTTAGTATATTAGCATGCAATCAAAGAGAGCAAGATCCCATTCTGGCTGGTCTTTGTGTATTAAGTCAGAATTGTATTTTTAGGTACATACAGCAATTCTTCACCCATCCACTGCTTTTTGTTCGCATATTGGGCTTCTAAGTCCATCCTCATGCTTCTAAATAAGTTTGAGTTTGCTTCATATTATACAGCAGGAACATGACTTAGATCAGAAATATATGTATCTTTCTGCTAGATGGGACCAAATAGATGATATAATACAATTTAGGTACTTGGCATTCAGTTTTACCTGAGCTCAGGCCAAATCAGACATAATATTACATATTCTACACGTAATTTCTATTAGAACATTCTTGAATATTCATTGACATTCATTTCCCATTAAATTATCTACCCACATCATGGAAATTTTTAAAGGGTCAGTGCAAATGGACTGACAGCTAAAAGACTGATACTTTAACTTGGAAGCATAAATGGTAACCCCCTTTAATGCACTGAATTGATAACCAATTATATTATGATAATGAGTTTAGGAGATCTTGCTTAAATCCTGGCAGAGGCAACAGCAAATACATCCTTGGCCCCAGTGAAGGTGAAGCATCCCACTTCAGAGTGATCTGGGCCTGTTCCAAAGTAAGGTACTCTTGCCCAAGTGGTCCAAACAGAAGCAAGTTTTTCCCAGGGTTTCAGACTGACTTAAGACTAAAGTGCTACACTTTTGAACCTCCCACATGCAAGCTGTCCATAAAAAGAAAACCAAATGGAAAGGGAAATTAGAGAAGTTTTTCAACTGACAGCTCTTGCTGCCAAACAAATAATGATTCTAGCAAGACCTTCTTTATTAGTTCCAATCACAGTGGCTGTAAGGAGGCGTTGAAGGTGGACGCAGAAAGAACTAATCAGAAGCAGTGCCATCATTCTGCAGCACAGTGTTACTGTGTCTGGTGGTGGCAGCAACAGTCGTGGCTTCCATATTAAGGAGTATGAATCTGTCAGGATTATATTAAGTTCATTCCATCCATTTCTGCATCAGTTCTTGAATCTGAGTGCATTTATCTAACTGAATGCATTTATACTTACGAAGGCATTTCTCCAAATGTATTTTATGTGTACACCAAAATAGGCATGTTTTACCAGTGATTTCCCCTAATACACATTTTGTAACACACCTTTCCTCAATATATGCATCTTTGGGTGCACTTTTGTGCACATTCCTCCCTATTATACCTTTTTCTGTGTGTTCTTGTCTTGGTGTAGCACATCACAAAATCTGGGGAAAGGCAAATAGCTCTATATTGATGAATTCGCATTCCGACATTGCAATGAAAACACTAGCTGGGAGATGCCTCCTGCCCCACCCTCCCCCATGGAGGTTCATAGAGTTTCTTGGAGCCCTTATAAGCCAGGCTGCATGTCCGAAGCAGCAAACTGGGGAAAGGCAGGGCATCGGCTTCCTGCTAATGGTGCTTGGCGTGTGCAGAAATTGTAAGAAGGGGCCATGACCTACATGCAGCCAAGAAGTGCAGGGGTGGAGGAACTATGCTGCGCTGGATTCTCATCTCTGAAAAAAGGTGATAATAGCATCTTCTTCATGCCTGAAAGTGGCTGTTAATGTAAACCTAAAGTGACGAGCTGGGGATAAATCCCACCGCTTTTCTCTGCATGCTTGACGAAGATGCTGGAGCTCTGGGTGATTTCCTGGCAACTTGGGTTGGACAGTTTGCACTATAAACTACTTCAGCACGTGTGCATTTAAAGTCGAATCATGCAAGAGCAGAGCAAACAGCACACAAAGTCACAGGGAAGGGGGAATTCATTTTAAAACAGAAGTAACCAAACTTTAAATGCTCCCTTTCCACCAAACCTATTACACCATTCCACTGAAACATCGGTAGTCTTCATCCCATTGGAGTGGTCTGTTATTACACCTATACATGTTATGCAGCTAATAAATAGGTGTACACGGTTTTGATTTTGCCTCCTGTCCAACCTCTTTCTTCCTTTTCACTTCCTGCATGGCCCTTGGGAAAACTTTGGATACTTGAGGCCCAAAATATCAAAGCAATTTTATCAGTTTGCTGCACTGAATTGGTACATCTGCAATTCAAGTAAATAGGGGTGATGTTTATAGGGGCGATGGAGATTCCAAGAGTTTTCCTCCCCTCTTCCATGTATTTATTTCCTGATAACTAGTGTAAGTGTTGGACTGTTGGACCAGGATTTAGGACATCTGGGTGCTGTTTTCTACTCAGCCATACAACCTCTGATTGTAACCTCTGCTCTAGGTGTCAGACTAGATGGCCCGGGAGGCCCCTTCTGACTTGCTCTGTTTCTATGTTAGGCATGCAACCCCATGCCTAACGCCGCCCCCCCATACAAGGTTATTGTGAAGATAAAATAAAGAGAATCATTAGGTAAGATCACTTGGGTTCCTTGCAGAGGAGAAAAATGATGACTTCTTGTTGTTGGTGATGGAACCCCTCACAGTGCACAGTAAGTTCACTCATGTACTCATGTGTGAACAAAGCAAATATTGTGTGATAAAGAGTCTGCATATGTTATAGGGAAGTAGAACTGACTTCTCGGGTGGGATTGCCCTGCAGCCTCCAAGGGGCTGCACCTCGGCAGTGGCCCATTATCAGCAGCCTCCTGGTTGGAGGTCCATTGCAGTTGGCAGCATCCATTCCTGCATCCTTTTCCAGCCATTAAAATCACAAGCATTACAAGCATCTTCTCCACTGTCCTGCCTCCATGAACCTACAGTGTGTGAGCCAGCCTTAGGATAAGTTCATTATGTCCTCTTTAATCACTCACAATGGAAACTCCCATTAAAATCAGCAGCGCTGTTGGCTACTTCACTGCAAAAGCTGTGTGGCAAACATGCAGACCTGATCTTAAGTTACCCCCCTTCCCAGTTTCGAAGCAGGTACTGTAATATATGTGCTCCCTCGCTGGCTGAACTAAAATCTAGTTTAGTTAAGGCAGAAGGAGGAAGCTAACACCTGGGAAGACACATTATGTACAGAAAAATATGTTAAGGACACTGAGTAAATAATTATCTGTGAGTTATTTCTTCACCTCTGCCCTCAGCTCCATCTGTTCATGCTGATGATCTTGGTGCTACCACATCTGTTTAATGTAGAAGCGCCGCTATGACACAAGCACATCCATGGCATTTATCAGTGATGAATTGGAGTTTATTTGTGCTGGCCTTAAATGATAAATAGGCTTTATCAAGGAGATGCAAGGAAGGACATGATCTAGAGTTTAGTGGGGCATCTTGTTGACCTTTCATTATGCGTCCTGTCCCACGTACTAAATATTTTGTCAATGCACAACTTCATTGCTAAAAAGGTATCCTTTATGTCATACATCAAATGACTGCAGACAATATACTGTTTTTAAAAAGAAGATTAAATATTGAGATGTTATTGTAAGTAGGTTTCAGTGTTTCACAATACAATCTGGGGTTAAACATGTGTTGATTTGTAGGAATACAGAGTCACACCCTTGCTTCTTCTAGCTCAGCATCATTACACTGACTGGCCATGGCTCTCCATGCAATTTTCTTAGCCTTACCTGAAGACAGATACCAGGGACTGAAACTGGAACCTTCCACTAGCCTAACAGATACAGGGAGAGCCAGTGTAGCACGGTGGTTAAGAGTGCCAGAACAGGACTCAGGAGAACTGGGATCTAGTCCCTACTCTGCCATGGAGCCCTCTGGGTAACAGTGACTGGTTGGCCGGTCACAGCCCAACCTACCTTACAAGACTGTTGTTGTGAGGAGAAGATTGAGAGTTGGAGAAGAAGGATGTAACCCCCTTGATTTTTTTTTAAGAGAAAAAAGGTGGGATAGAAATCTAATACATAAATGAATGAGATGCAGCCTTTGTATGAGAGAAGCAAAACACTCCCAGAGCCATCCTTGGCAACCATGAAAAACCATTTTATTCAAACAGCTGGTTAAGGAAGCAAACAAAAAAGAGGTAGAAAGGCAAATATACTTCAGAAATTCTCTAACAATTTTTGAGAATTCCTCAAAATGTGTTTTGGGAGGGAGGGAGGGGGAGAGAGAGAGAGAGAGAGAGAGCAAAGCAGAAGAAAAGAATTATGATGAATGGAAATAGAAGAGAGGAAAAGAATTCCACAAGCCCAGTGACTTCATTCAGGGGAATTCAGTGTGTTGCAAGGGTTGTTACACATAGATAAATTAATTTCATGAGCTGAAGTTCTCTCTTTTTTCTTTTTCTCTTTTAAAGAAAACCTATTTAAAAAGTTCTGAATTTCTTGGATCATCAAGTGCAATAGCCCTGACAGTCTTTTTAATATGATCTGAAGCAGGGGTGAAATTTGCCAGCGTTTTTGATGGAAATGAAAATACGCCAAAAAAGCAACACTGTAGTTTCAGAGTTTAATAAATACAGAAATATGACCAGCAGGCAGAGGGCCTTCTTTCTCCATTCCAACCCTCCCCTATCTACCTCAGACCTGATTCCTTAAACTTCTACCATGGCCAAATACTCTTAATCCAGGCCTAGCCACAAGATTAACCACAATCTTCTCCCTCTGTTGTATTTCTGACTGTTTGCACTGCTTGCTAATGTAACCTTTTTATGGCATGACTGGAGAGCAGTTTCCAGGCATAGCTCTAACCATATGCTTCCTAAACCTCATCTCAGCAGCCATGTATGGCTATCCCACTGAAAAGGAATAGCTCAACATCCAGACCTTTGCTTTCACTTGTCCCTCAACTTTCCCCCAGTCCTACTCTATCAACCATCATACTTTTCCCTTTTTGACCTCCCACAGACTTCTCCGATCCTTGCTGCCAAATGTCATTTCCCAATCACTCTGTTTAGGGATAGGCAAATGTGCGGTGTTCAATTTTTTCTGAACCGAAGGCTTGTTCCACTTCATTCACATTCCTCAGTGAAGGCATATTTTTAATGAGAAAGCCTGCATTAAATATACCTTCCTTCACCCCCACCATAGATTAAAATATAAAAATGTAGAGTTTGGGATAAACTGCACAAATGCACACTGCTCATCTCTGGAGTTGTGCAATTGCACATCTGCACATTTTAGAAAGTGTGCATTTGCACAACGTGCCCGTGCAAATGCTATTTTGGAAAATGGCAAAACTGTCCCAACAGTGTAATTGCTCTCATTCACATTCAAGGTTGTGAACAGGCCAAGTTTGCATGATATGCAAATCATGTTTGCATGATATGCAAACAGCCATCAAATTTTTATACATCCCTAGCTCTTTTCCACTTAGCTAGAATCCCCAACCAGTCAAATTTAATTTACCTGATCCAGGTCCCTCCACTAAATATTTTAAGTGATCATCTTTCTCTCTCTCCCACTTCAGCGCATCACTAAGCAGCTACTACTAAAAACAAGCCTTCAACACAGTCGACCTCACTCAGTTGCCTCTCAGAGGCACACACATTTACAGAAAAACAACGGTGGCGTTCATGACATTTTGTCACTCGATAGCAATGTGGAAACTGTGTATTCTTCCTACACAGCTCAGCTAAGAGACACATGAACCAGCTAAGAGACACATTCGGGGCAGCGGTGTAGCTCCACTTCATTCGAATATTTCTTGTGGCTACTCTGTCGCTTGAAGAAACTGCGTCATTCACCTTGCAGATGTGGCACATTCAAAGAACAGTGGCACCAATGGATGCAGGAGTAATTTCTTGCCATCCTCCTGTGGGAACCTATGAATTGGCAATGAGATTGAGCACTTAGGATGTAACTGGAATTTTATATGCTTTGCATTGCCACCTCATAGAATTACGATGTATTTTTGACACCGTGCTTTTGCAACGATGCTTTTTAAGGGTTTCAGTCAGTTAAAGATTGGTAGCATTTGGAATCCATGTGGTGGCTGCATGAAGTCAACCTACCCATTAGGAACATCATGAGGGTCCTAAGAAAGTATTTGTGAGATGTGTGGAGAACTGACCTATAGCCAAGCTTAATGAGAGCAAGACTCCCTGGAGAAGACAAGCATGCTAGGGAAGGTCGAAGGCAGAAGAGGAAAAGACCAATATGAGATGGACTGAATCCATAATGGAAGCTACAGCCTTGACTTTGGAACAGCTCAGAAGGATTGATCATGGATAGGACATTTAGGGGTTCTTTCATTCACAGGGTTGCCGCAAGTTAGAGGTAACCGGATGGCACATAGCAACAACAACAATAAGAGTCAGTGCGGTGTGGTGGTTGGAGCATTGGAATAGGACCTGGTATATGTGGTGGACCTGTGATAACGCGAAAAAGTATTGGATTAAAATACATAAATGGCTTGAGGAAATGTTACAGAAACCTTTAGCTTTTAAACCTGAAGTCTTCTTATTAGGCATTATATCGGTGGACATTAGTATACAAGACATGTATCTGATTTTACATGTAATTACTGCGGCGAGGATTGCATTTGCTCAACACTGGAAAAGTGAAGAACTACCCACCGATGAACTGATTTTTAAAAAGATCTTGGACTGTGCAGAAATGGATAGATTGACTTTATCATTGAAGGAGAAGGAAGATATGGACTTCTATCAAACTTGGGATTCTTTTTATTATTGGCTAGAGAAACGGGACTTCGTATAGATTTAAATATGTTTTTAAGTTATCATAAATGGGAAAAAAATGTGGGGATGACCCAGCAGGCCCGATGCTTTTGCTGATTGATGTTGTTTTTTAGTTTTTCTTTGCTTTTAGGATTATAATTTCAAATAAAACTTATTATAAAAATAAAAAAGGAATAGGACCTAGTAGATATGGGTTCTAGTCCTCACTCAGCCATGGAGCCCACTGAGTAACTTTGGGTCAGGCAGTCCCTCTCAGCCCAACTTACTTCACAGGGTTGTGGGGGGGAAAAGGAACTTTGTGAGCCATTTGGGTTCCTCACAGGGTGAAAAAAGGTGTGCTATAAATGTAATGTAATAATAACATGTTCTAAAGCATTTATTTTTGTTTTGTTTCCCCTGAGAAGATGTGAAGTGAATCCACAGAGCAATATAATGAGTAGAATGAATAACTCAGAGAAGGATGGCAGGAAACCAGAAATAGCCCCAGTTAATAAGTCATCCTCGGAAGATATTCTGCTGTTTCAAATAGTCCATTTCCATGCAAGAGGATGCCAGTGCGTAGCAATCACAATATAAGCGATGGTATTTATCTGTGCAATAACATGGATGGAGCACTTTTGTGAGCTTTCTTGGCAACTATGAAAGAAACCAGTATGAGCAGATGGAAGTACATCTGCAGGGTGTCCATAGCCAGGCAGATGTTTGTTCTGTATTGTGCTGGTACGTGAGAAACAGTAATAGAAAAGTGGCATAATTAGGTTATCACTTCAAGCAAGTGTCTCAAATGATCTTTCTTCAGTTATTTACCCAAAAGCATGGGCTCTTTGCTCAAAGAGAAATGCAGCAGCCGAATGCTTAACTAGGGCCTGAGGAGAAAAGAAAAATGTGAAAATAAGTTGAAATGCTCGACATGTCTAAGATCTGCAACAGACTTCAAGACAAAAATGAAATTGGAGTCCAAGGCTATGTGTCCTTCTCTGTGTCCAAAATATCCAAGTTCTGTGGCAAAGTAATCCCAGATGGGTAGCATTAACAAATTACGCTCATTACGTTTGCACAGAAATACATGCCTTGAATGAATTATCTACATTAAGAAAATCTGCTTATATAAATTGGCTTTGGCCTATTTGTATGTATGTGAATTTTCCTGCTTGTTGTATGTACTAGATTTTTGAGCCCCAGAGATAAAACAGGAAAAAGAAACCTTGCCCTTGAGGATCATATCACATTATGAAAAATGTCAGGAATTCAGTAAATAAGTTCATAGGATCCGTAGGAAAAAAGATCTGTCTTGACTTCTTCCTTATTTTACATACATTTCTTCTATTTCATTTTTATGATTACATTTTAATCTTACAGAAAATGAGAAATCGTATGAAATTGCTGATGTACGGGGAAAAGAAATGCAGCGAATGCTGACATTTACTGGTGATACTTAAGATTTAGAAGGGCAACATGAAATATCTGAAAGTTCTGACCTTAACTGGAAGACCAAAAGAATGGCTTGGCTGCATGTTTCATATGGGTTTGGAGCCCCTTTCGCACAGCTCCAGAGATGAGCACCTTTAAATATGGCGGTGGATTTCCACTGGTATTCCTGTGCCATAACCTAACATGCGCTCCAGGTCTGATTCGTATCATAGTGAAATTTGAAGCTCAGATAAGATAGAACCCAGTGTCAGGTGGTTAGCAATGAATTTTAGAGAAAGTAATAGCCATCTCTTGGATTATAAACATAGAAGGCAGGGATAAATGTAAGGAGTGGGGCTGGTGCCTTAAAAGAAGGATGTGTCTACATATTTATTATTTATGTATTTATTATTAAAAGGTTTTCTATCCCGTCCCCTACAGAACGTCTTGGGACAGCTTACAGTAGATATCAAAACAAAAGAGATTGAACATGCCAAGTTCTTACACACATTCTTCAGTTGTTTTATGTGTGTGCTGTGTGCTTTTAAAAGATGCATTTTATATACAGAAGGAGAGAGTTTTAAACTTTTTTAAAAAAGAAAAATAAGGAAAACAATCAGTGCTATAGTTTTAAAGCTGTGGGCCAAGGGGGCTGTTGATAATGTGGAAGTGGGAGATGTTGGCTTTCTACTGCATTTGAGTCAGTTTCTAAAGAAGAAAGGGACTCTTAATAAATATATTTAAGAAGGGGGAAAAGTATGAAAAGGGCAGAAGGGAGAGCTCTTCTGGTACAGGACGGTCTTGCCACTCAACTAATAGGTGGGTCAGAGTTAAGGAGACTGTAGGATGATTCTGAAATCACTCTTTTATATTAATTTGATTAAGAACTTTGGCCCATTGCCATAACATCTGTGTGTTTTTTAAAGCAGCTATTTCCATTAACTCAATTTTTGTCCTTAAAGCAGATGGCACAATATGCCCCTCAGTGTGTATGCTATATTTGATGCCCTTAACTATTCATTTCCTTGCTTTTAAGTGTTTGTGTTTTGTAAATAACTTGCTAGGTAATTACAGTGTTGTCACTTAGCAACCTCATCTGGGGATTTCTGAAACAGAGTACTAGTTTTGGATTGCAGAGCTAAATGGAATTTCTTGTACAACATTACAGAAGGGTTTCTAGCTAAGATGAAATAAAGATGGTGCATCCTCTCATGAAGGGAGGCATTTCATACAGGCTTAATTTGAAATCTGCCCAAGGCATTTCAGCTATTACCAGAACAGACAGTTGCTGACAAGGTTCCTGAAACCAGGAACTGAAGCTTTGTGACCCAGTGGCTAGGTGTCGGGGTCCAAGGCATAGGCAGCTGGAGTCAAAGCAGGGCACCAGGACTCAGGCAAGGTGCCACAAGTCCAGAGTCCAATCATCAGTCCAGTAATGAGTCCAAGAAATCAAATCAAATCAGAGTCAGGCTAGGAAGCACAGTGTCATCCCCTGGACAAGGACATAGTCAGAACAAGCCAGCGGTCAGCAACCCAAAAGACAACACAACAGGAAACTGGCACCTGCGCACAGGAGAATACGGAAGGGACCAGGAGCAGCTTGGTATGGCAGGCAAGGCCAGGTGGGAGCACAAGCAAGAGGTGAAGATTCAAGAGGCTGGGAGCAGGGTCCTCCAGCAAGGATTCAGTCAGCAGAAGCCAAGAAACAAGCAAGCAACAGAAAACACCACGACAAGCCAAAGAGAACTCCGTTGCCAAGGCAGACTGGCTAGAAGAGCTTGTTCTTCTCTAGCAATCTCCCAGCTGGTACTTCTTAGAGTCAGAGTGCTCCAGCGAGCCATGGCCCTAATCCTGCACTCAATGGTGCAGCAATGGAGCTGCAGAGCAGGGCCTTAGTCCGCAGAGTAATTCAGATCCTGACACTAGGTCCACACACCCTGTTCAGTTGCTTTACTCCTGCCAAAACAAAGGAACTGAAAGACTAGTCCACACCTGCAGAAGGTTTGGTGAGTGTGGCAAACAGGAATGACCAGCCAGTGTGAAGGTTATATCGTCAGAGGTGTATCATAAACAGGCATTTCTGATTGTCTTAAATGCTTATCCAAAACTGACCTCTGGTATCCCCAAGCACTTCTTTACTAAGCCATCAGGGTGCATGAGAACATCTCACCTGGACCACTGTCCTCAGAGTCCTGGCAGTGGTGCCCTACACACAGCTTCGTTACATCGGTTGAATTAGTTTTGAAAGGGGGCTTGTAGACTCTGAGTTATAGAAGCACTGATGACCTTGTTGTGCTTCCAGGGGTGTAACTGAGGACATGCAGGGGCTGAACTTTAGAAGCAGCTGAAAGAACGGTTCCTTTTATTTTCCTTTTTAATTTTCATTTTGCCCCAGGCCCCTTTAAGCTAGAATTAGGGAGGCTTGCCATTCACTTAAATGCAGTAGCCTCTTAACTTAATTATCCTTGTTTCCCATGTTTAGGTCTCCTGCAGCAACACTGTGTTCAACACATCTACCAATGAACTTTCATGAACAGCTCTGCAAATAGTATTTAGAAAGAGAAAGACACTGCAAACTTTGGATAAAAAGGACCAATAACTATGAGTTCAAACCAATAAGTGTATTAGCAGATAATTCTTGTCATAGCTCACTACCAGATTTTCTGGGAAGAGGTACAAAGGGAAACAGAGAAGATTCACGTGTCATATTGATAACCCACATTAGAAATAACTACAGGAGTTTGTTCCTTTGGCCAAACACTAGGGGATTGTCTTACTCAGCCAATTGCCAGAAGTATACTACAGCTAATGCTGTATTTTAATTGACAATTGGTTAGAATACAGTTAACTTTTGTTCTGGAAAAGTCTTGAAAAGTCAGTGATATACATACTCTCTTAAATTATGTTCCTGTTTCATGGAAATTAGCAAATGGAAGAAGAAAAACATACTTTGCATCCTTTTGATTGCTAAAGGACTGATATAAGATTGGAAGGATAAATACACACTTCCTCTAATGCAATTGACTGAGGACCTTATGATGCTTTTGCAATATAAAAATGGCATACAGATTGCAACTTCAAATGGATAATTATTTAATTATTTGATGCACTTTTACTGAAGACAGTGTTCGATTGCTGTAAAGCTATATGCATTTCAAACACATCCAAGTAAGCATTTTTTAGAAAAATTGGAAAAATAAATTTAATGGGTGGCTGTGGGCCCCACATTGACAACCTGTTCTCATGTGCCCTTGGAGGTGCCCATGAGCACTGTGTTGGGGACCCCGGATTAACATCCTTCTTCCTCATTGACTGGGCAAGTGAGGTGGTGTGGCTTGCAATATTTAACTGGCCACATTTTGAAAACTACTCTGGCATTCAGGATGGGCTGGTTTAAGCACTCACTCTGCCCAAGGGAACAGATCCACAGCAGAAGGTGGAAATGCACACTTTTCTGCTTACCATTCAGAACAGGAACTGTGTTCATCTGGCTGATTGGCAGCCTCCTTCTGCATTATTAAAATCAAATGATTACACCAATCAGACCTATGCATGGAGCACCTAATTTATATTATGTCTTAAATATCTGGTTGGTAAGAATATGTAAAACTATGCCATCCACCAAAGACCAATGTGCTTAGCTCTTTCTCTCTCTCTCTCTCTCTCTCTCTCTCTGTGTGTGTGTGTGTGTGTGTGTGTGTGTGTGTGTGAGAGAGAGAGAGAGAGAGAGAGAGAGAGAGAGAGAGAGAGAGAGAGAGAGAGAGAGAGAGAGAGATCAATTTCTTTGTCACAGGAATGAGGAACCCTGCAGATGCTTCACAGACAGTCAACAGAATAACTTATTATATGAAAACTTTATGGTAATGCAAATGTGGATGATGATGCTAGTTTAGGTCAGATTTCGTTCCTGAAATGGATTCTGTAAAGACACTAATTTTGAGACTATCCCTGCACATGCAGGTACACTTTGTTTACCATGTTTGCCTAAACATGCATGGCTAAAAAATTACATTGAGGTGATTGAAGTGAAAATATTCAAAACTCCGCTTGGAATAAAACATTCTTTCCATTTAGTGGAAAACGATGCTTGTGGAGTAGTGTTCAGCAAAAACTGCCAGTAGTTAATATATAGATATATATTGCAGCCTAAGTGGAGCTACACAATTACCATGGCAATTCTGAGCCTATATTTGTATGTAAAGCATCTAAAGTCTTTTGAAACAAGCTCTGACTTCCATTTTTTTCACTGGGATGGTACAGGATGAAGAAGGGAGAGGTTGGAAAGTCTCTTTTCTCTTGCAAAAACACAGCAAGACCAAACCCCAGGAATACATCCATTCCTCTTGTAAGCAGCTCTTGAAGTTATCCTGTATTTTTTAATTGCTGAAGCTGGTTTCCAAGTAGCCAAGAGAAATTTGTGGAATCTGTAGCTTAAATTTCCACTGACTTTGAGATGGTAGGTCCAAAGCAAGTTCATGTGCTGTGTGTCAAAACGAGAGAAGCTACCTTAAATTAGCACAGTTCAGAGAGAATTTTATTATGAACCTGAATGACATTTCTAGCAGAGACAGTGAGAAACGCATTGATCCTCTTGTCAGGAATTCTATTGACCGGGTTGTACACAGGCTTCTCTGAGTTAAGTGCAATGAAGCACGTTTAAAATTCCCTTCATCTTGGCTACCATATATTATTTAAAAATGTCAACTTTGTGTCTCTGAATGTGTGCTCATGAGCATGTGCGTGTGTTTGTGTGTGTGTTTGCTGTGGGCAGGATCCTAAAGAATTCAGGAAGAACTTCCAACTCGTGTCATTGCTCTCACTAATTTTGCTGAATTACGTACCTGCTTCTGATCTGTAAGGTAATTCTGTAGGGTGTGTGCGTGTGCCTCCTCATCTCTCTTTTCATCGACCATGGATCCATTCTGACCTGTATCTACTAAACAATGTATATTGCTGGCTTTCTAACTGCAACTTGCCGGCATGGCAAGATAAATGTGTGAAAAATATAGGGATAGCTCATAGTGGGCATTCACCCTAAATCTACAGACATGCAAACATCTAGTCTTGATTATCCTGAAACAAGTGCACCCCTTGGCAGTCAAGTGTGGTGGGGATCTGTGAGGACTCACCTGGCCGGCGATCCTGTTTTTTGATACCTCCTATATTATTTCACTTCCCCAAGGAAAGGGTTCCCATCCCTTTTGAATTAGAGCAGTCATTTATGACAGTCATCAGATTTATGAATCATCCACAAAGAGAAATTGCATTACAAAAAGCAAAAACAGTGATTTCAATAAAATGTCGTGTTTTATATGTATAGATGCAAATGTAGAAGTAATTGCTATAATTTAAAGAGAAGTATAGTACTCATCTCAGTGCTAGGTCACTGGTGTGCCTTTCTTAGTCTTGGACTGGTGCTGTTAATGGGCAACTTCTGAGGGTTCTTTATCATTAAACTTTGGATGGCCCTTCAAACAGAGGATGCCTTCAAAATAAGAGGACAGTCATCTGGGAGCCCTTCATACAGAGGACTATCCTCGTTAAAAGAGAGCCCATGCCCACTCTGTGAAGATCTGGGACAAGTGACATAAGGCAGAAGTGAAGCAGATCTAGGATGCAAACTCTATTTTGTCAACCATGCGCAGCTCAAAGGGAACTGGACCCACCTTGAAACGGGACAACCTCAAAACAGGGTTGGGTTGCATTACAAAATCTTCCTTGTGAATATTCACTCTTCTCTTGACTTGCCACTACTTTGCAGGAAAGGGTCTGATCATTCCTGGTAACAACTTCTGTGTTTCAGCACTTGGGAAGATCCCGAATCTGGAGAATGACTTGACACCCTTTCACAAGCCATGGCTACACATTTGCCTTGTTGTATTCTGAACATGCCCATAGTTGGGGTTTTATGCATTTTCTTTTAAAACTCTCTTGGGAACTGGCTTCAAATTAGAGTAAAAGCTTTTGTTGGAATTTGAGGCATGCTATTTCACAAATTCTGTTCATGCCAAATGAATAGTGGCAATTACCATACTGCACTGCTGTAATGTAACGGGGGAGGAAAAGCTCCAGAATAATAACTGCACTATCAGGCTCCCCAAATACAAAGGGCATAATGGTTTTATAAAGCAGCAGCTTGCTTTCTGCCACACCACATCATGGCAATGGAGTAAGAAATCCCTGGAAAGACCACAGTGTCTGCTGCTAAGCTGTTATCTCTCAAAATGCACAAAGCAGGCTAGAATGAAGACAAGCAGGAAGATTACAAGGTTTGGAATGTTGCATAAAAATGAGCATGGAACAGAACAAGTAGAAGCCTAAATAAAAGTAGAATCATCTGGCCAAGAGGTCATGCTATAAAAACAGCATCAAGGTACCCATCTAGAATCCTTGCTCCAATGATCCACAGTCACTTGGGAGTGCATGCATCTTTTAACTACATCACAGCTTGAAAAGGGATGCACCAATTTTCAGAGAGAGTTTCATGAAAGCATGGGGACAGCCTTGCTATTCAAAAGCGTTCAGATGGCACTGTTAGAGAAGCAACAAAAAAGCCACATTTGTTGCTAACGAAGAATAAAAGGTATTCAGAAGCTTGCAGAAGCGGGGAAGATGTTGGTCTTAAGTCGTGGTCTGGAGCAATTTCCCATTCAAATTTGGGGCCAATTGATATGGGCAAATGCCCTGGGTTGGACATGTACCAACAGCACAATTCTGCCCATGTGTACTCAGAATTAAGATCCAGCAAGGATTGTGCTGGATGCCAGTTGTGGTCATCATCAGTATCATGTATATCAGCAGCAACACATGCAACTATTAGATTATAAACAGGGAATAGAAGAAATTTTTAATTTGATGCCAGACAGATGACAATGGTCATGCCAAGTAAACTACACTGGGAAGAGTATTCCACAGTTGGAGGCTTCCACCAGAAAGTGCCCTCTCGACTTGTTCTGATCCTCCAAACTCTTTCAGGGCGGACACTCTGTAGAGCCTCTCAGATGTTGATTGCAATGTATGGGTAGACTCATATCAGGAAAGAGGTTCTGCCAGGTATGACAGACTCAATGTATGGGTAGACTCTATCAGGAAAAGGTTCTGCCAGGTGCTGCAGTCATGAGCCATGCAAATCTATGCATTGGCTATGTTATTATTTGGCCATAAATGCCATTGAAGTCAGTGCTGCTTGCTTCTCTGTAGACACACATGATTACACAGCAAATTCCCCTGGAAATCAAGGGGAAATAAACCACAACTACTTTTTTTATTGCATTTATTCCAACAGGATCAAAATCCCACTATCGTAGATTGGATACAACCTTATATCAAAATTATTTTCATGTTTTATTATAATCTACACTTCCTGTAAGTCGCTGTGGCACTTGTTCCCCATGCCATTGGCACAATCCAGTCATGTGAATGCTGCACCACTGGGTTATGGAAAAGTTGAGTATCCATTTCTAAAGAATGAAGAAAATGAGAGCCAAGCTTCCTTCTTCCCGTTCCCCTCTGCCGTGTGTGTGTGTGTGTGTGTGTGTGTGTGTGTGGACGAAGAAGGACACCTGCAGAGGAAAAAGTAGCTCAGGCAAGATGACACAGGTGTTAACATTCCCTAGAAACAGAGAGGTTGCAATGGAAAGGTAACAGCTTCCAAATTTCTTCTTCTTTGACTTTTGGGATGTCAAATTAACTGTCCTTGTTAATGAATTAGAACTGAGGCATTAGGAATCCTCCATTGGTCCATATTTTTAAAAGGAAATGATGGCATGTTGTCTAGAGCACTGTCAATGCAGAGGTTCATGCAGTAATATTACAAATTCTCCTAGTTAGATTAGAATTCAAGATGGAGTGAATCCATGGAACAATCCAAGAAAAGCATGTGGGATCCTTCAGTTCTTTCTTGGGCTCCCAACAGTACTAGAAAGCATGACTAATGATCAGGGATGATGGGAGTTGAAATTTAAAAACACCTGGAGGGTGTCCTGTTAAAGAAGGCTGTCCAACAAGCATCACTGTGACTCGTACACCATAAACATTCTACTTACGTGAGCTGAGAAGAAATCATATAGATGAGTGCTTTTGCCACTTGCTTCTTATTCAGCAATTTGCTGTTAATCACACAGTCCTTTTGAGTATTCAGAGAAGACACCACATAGAACAGTCCTGTAATGCAGGTAGAGGCCATTAGACCCCTCTTGTAAACAGTCGTTTATTGTCTTGTAGATGAAAGACGGTGCTCACCCAAGATGTCTTGGTTCAGAACTCATCTCCTGGGGGTAGAAAAAACATCTTGGATCAATGGCACAGCACACGCTTTGCATCAAGAAGGTCTCGGGTCAGTTCCTGGCATCCCCATTTAAAAAAGGAACAGAGAGCAGAACATGAGAAAAACCTCTGCCCGAGAACCCAGGCAGCAAATCACTGTTGACCAACTCCCATGGTTATAACATCGTCCAGGTTATTAAGATTACAATTCCCAACAGGCACAGTCTGCATGTCCAATGCCAGAAGCATGATGGGAGTTTCCATCCAAACAGTCTGAAGCGCAGCCTTTTGTGGAGGGCTGGAGTGCAGAATGTGGGCCAAGTTGATCTGGCCCGGTATAAGGAAGCTACTCTGTTTCCATTATTCTCTATCTTCTACCAGTTTCGTAGATCATGCTGCTTTTTTCTAGATAACAGATACTCGACATTTAGGGTGAAGGAAAAACTGATCCTATCATTGCATGGAGCTATCCTGTAGTTTCTTATCATAACAGATAAGTTGAAATAAATAACAGGAAAGATTGGTCTATATGCCCTGACCTACAACAACAGATATAACACACTTTCTTTCGCACAGTTTGGAAGAATAAGGGTGAAAACACCTTAATTTATTATGACTGGGTTGTAGAGGGCTTTTAAAACGGTCGGTTTTATTTAGCCTAGTGAGAAATTAAAAGGTATGAAGAGCTCTGAAATCCCACAATCTGCAAATTGTTTTATTTATGTGAAATACAAAAAAAGCTTACAGAAAGCTAGAGTTATGCGGGACTACCACTGATCTTGCAACTAAGCACTGATTGGACCAAAACCTACCTAGCGTCCGGTAAGCCATATTAGCAGGTGATCCCACTTACTCTGGGCCTGGTGGGCTTAGCAGAGACACTGGAGCAGGACAGGCCTGGATAATGCCCTCTCCTTGCACATGGAAACAAAAGGCTTCAAGAAGGCCTGAATAGCGTCTTCATCACACACATATGTAGCTGTACTACCACTATATGAGCGCAGAAATAGGGTCAATGCAGTTAAGAATTGCAGTAATTCCCCCCCCCCCCACACACACACACACTTTTGACTGTAATATTTGCTATGTAGTTGATCTGTGCTTTCCATTTGTAAATCCTGCCTTTTTGCATGGGAATAAATAAGCTTCATTTTCAGTGGATCCTGCGGTGTGGTTAGGAGATGTCATCCTGACAGATCTCCCTCATCAAGGCTCAGGTGGCAGATGCCAGGAGGTGGCAGCTGTGGGAGGTGTATCTTGCCCTGTGCTCCCAAAGTGACCTCGATGCCTTCTGGTGCGAGTGTGGGGGGCTACTACCAGTGCCAAAGTGTGAAAAGGAGGGTGGCAGTCACCCTGGAATGACAGATTTCTGAAAGCCAATAAAAACGGGATCTATGCGGAGGATCCAGCTGTGTCATTCTGCCAGTGCAAATGATCCCATGCTAGCCGAAACGACATTCTGAACTATGCATAATGGGAAAATCCAATTAGAGTTACATTTGCACATGAACAGGTGTGCAAGCAGTTGCGTGATGGAAAGATTTGGCAGGGTTCAGCTCACAGAATGTTTGCAGAATGACAGTACTGGATACTGTCCTATATGTGTCGTGTTGCCCCGCTCTCAGAAAATATTTGGGTACACTTACCTTCTGTTGTGCCTGTTTCTCACTCAACACAGGCTGATGGGATTTGAAGGAAGAATTGGAAATGCACAAAGATCACCGCACAAGATAAATGTTTCCTTTACCTAAGCAGGAGAAGCTGAACTGGGCATGCAGCTATCGGCAGAATCCAAGCAGAGTGCGGAAGATATGGGCTACTTTAGGAATGTTTTAGAAAGCCAGATCGGATTCAAATAAGCTGGGATTTCTATGAATCCCACAGATTCCATAGCAAACAGGCTTCTCCTGAGTTGCATGGACTCCATGAACTTTCTGGCCTTAAAAAGACACTTTTTGGAAAATTCCACAAATTCGGTTGTGGGCAAATACAAAAAAAAAAAAAAAAAAAAGGATTTTTAAAAATGCTGCCAGAAATGCTTATTTCCTTCCCCCGTTTGAAAAAATGAGAAAATGTGCATTTGGAGTCGATTAATACATTTTAAAACGTGTGCCAGGGTGCATCAATGCACGTTTGGGTAACGGAGAAAAAAGATTATTTCAAAGAATTGACAAAGGAACAAAATTTTATATATGGGAAGCATTTTAAATGAATGGCTCAGGTGTATTTTGTACTGGATCTTGCCCAGGGTGTGCTGTTTTTCCTGAGTTTGACCAATTTATTACCCAGCATTATGGTTCAATATTTGGCTCCAATCATATGGCACTAGACCACATACTGACTGTCTTAGAATATAGTTAACCTGAAAACATTGGAATGATCAAAACCCCACATTTGAATGATACTTTAGATGTCCTTCTCTACCTCCTCCCCCCATCATAAAAATCCTTTTTTTCACTCAACATTTGGATCCTTCTCATCATTTTGATTGTACCTGAAAAGGAGATATCTAGAGTTCAAAATATATGAAAACAACATCCATACAAAATCAAACACTGTCTTTCATATTGGCCTTTCTTACTTTTTCCTGATTGAAGTTCATACTTCTTTAATCAGGCTGTTTCAGCACCGTAAAATCTGTTTTAAGCAAAAGATGAAGCTTTTGAATGAAATAAAATGATTTGGATTAGACTGAGAGTCCTATGAAGGCTATAACAGAGCAGAGTTCTTCACAGCCCCGTGATAGATAATTTAATCCACAATTGATATATAAAATGTCGTTTTCATACAAATTATCAATGTTGATAACTAATGGTCGACACGAACATTTCAATTGTGCTTCCTATTTTTTCAGTTTTGCCAAAAAGAAATTGTAATCAGCAATAATACTTGTCTGCGCACGGATTCATTTCATTAGAGTCGGTGAGACACAGGCATCCATTTAGACAAAAAATAATGAGAATGCTTTCTCTAGAGAAAACACTGCTGAGTTTAAGAGGATGATATCAGAGCAGAAGTTTTAGGTGATGATTTTTCCATTAATGAAATTGCTTTTGCCTGGTTAGTCTTTGTGTTTAAATGTATGCATAGCCAAGTCAACATTATTTGAAATTTTAAACTTATGTGATTTAAAATGGCTTTTTGAGACCATATGGAGTCTTTCTCCTGAAGTGATAGAACGAATCTGGATTTGCATGTGGTTCTGCTTGGGGTTTAACTTCCGATGGTGTATCCTCAGAAGGATCTTACGGTTTCTTTAACAAAGATGGCAGTAGAAGGACTTAGGGAAAGAGGCACTAGGACTGAGCAAGTAAGCAACTGAGTGGGTGGTACACTTTACCATCATCGGGCATCTTTTCCCAGGTGCTGTCCAATCACTGTGCTTAGAGGGGAAGGCGAGGATGATGCTTTAAGCCGGACCGTTCTCCAACTCCACCAGGCGTCACTATTTTGAAAAGCCTCAAGCTGGTTTTCAGCCACTGCAGCTCCCTAGCTCCTGCAGCAAACTTTTGAAATTTTGGAGGTTTCTTGCTTGAAAGCACATTCATGGTGTGTGCCATTTTACTACAAATTGCCCTAAAAACACAGGGCAGGAGAAGGAGGTAATCACCCCCCTCCAAAAATTTAAGGATGCCCCTTTTGCATAAATGGCTGCACCTAGCCTTCTGAAATATTCCGTTTTCTTGCTTAAAATGACTGCAGTGTTGTCTGTCATTTCCAGGACGATGGCCCACAAGAAGCACAGAAGGATTTTTTCTGTGAGGTAAAGGCTGTCTTTGCACAAGAATATCTGCACCTTTTAACCTGAGACTTAGCAGGCTAGTCCCCCTTAGAACTATCCCTGAATCTAGTTCCCCCAAGAAATAAACATGTTACTGAGGAACATGTCTTTTATGTAAAATAAATAATTATAGAAAGGTGCATAGCAGAAAACACACTTCACTAATTTTGGCAGACATTCTCCCTTTTTGTTTTTCTTCCTTTCTTTCACCAAAAAGCCTCTGTGACACTTCTAAACAGGATATGTATTTGGGGAGCAGGAAAGGTACACCTTACACTACCTAGTACCTTCTTCCTGAACATTAAAACTGGAAAACATTTGGTGCAGTAACCACATCTGGCTGTTCTTACATGTTTAGTTGTTTGTCTCAATACATTCCTTTTCTCTCATATTTAGGGATGGTTTGTTGTGGTGTGGTGCAGTTTAAGCCTCAAGCATGCCTGTTTGCCCCTTGAAGCATGCTATCAAATTTAAATTGACCTCTTCCGTGAAAACCCAGAGATTTTGCCCGGCCCTTCCCTCTCTCCCTTCAATCTTAAAATAAAAATTTAAAAAACCTCACCAGGTTATCATCCCTATCAGGTTCAACAGTTGCAGGCTTTTGAAGATGTCTCTGTGTCTCCTATAAAAATCCGAAGTATTGATTTATCAGACAATGTGAAGCAGAGCTTTGGTGCAGGAGTCTGAGAGTTTTAATCTAATGAGGTAGCACGGCGGATTGAGAATATTGCTAAGAAATTAGAGATCCCATGGCAGCTCTCTGTAAAAGGAAAGAAGGACTTTCTCAACCTGGAGGTGTGAGCATGTGTGTGGGGAAGGGAGACTTTCTCTGTTGCTTCCAAGATGATGAAAAGGGGAAAGGTTTAAGCTGCTATCTTCTATCGGCTCACCCAGCAGAAATCCTCATCGACCTCAGGAGGACTTTCTTCCGAGCAGACACATGCAGGTTTGTGTTGTTATTTACCTCTTTTAGTAAAGCCATTTCAAACATGGGTTCTTGGGCACTGCTTGGCAAGGGGAGGGGGGATGGCTGAGGAATGCCTGGCCGCATTGTTGCTTAGGCTCGTGTTGGCCAGAAAAAAAAGAGGTGGAAGATGGCATCAGTGCCAGGAAACTCCAGCCAAAGTGGAACCGGATCTCCTGAGAAAGCAGTTCCTCTCATGGAATAAAGGAAGCCTTCATACTTTGGAAAAGGTATCCAAGCATAGTTGTATACAACTCTACAGGACATGGCTTTAGGAAAAGCCAATCAAGGATGTTTTATACTAATATTCCTGCAAAAGAATATTGTGGAAATAAAACTGGTGACTTAGCAAATCTCATTAGAGTATGAATTACTGGGTTTCTCTATTATAGTCATTCAAGTATGTGTAATAAAAAGTTCGCTCTACTTAGCTACCTGGATGACAGTGGCCGATGTGCCAGTGTGTGTGTGTGTGTGTGTGTGTGTGTGTGTAATGATAATGATAATAGGTCATGTCAGTCTATGTGGCAGACAGGAACAAACAGTGATAGACATACAAGCCTCTGAGGCCAGCTCTTAGGCCCTGTTAAAATAAAAAATGGAGGCTAGCTAAACCAGACTTTAAATTGTTGAAGCCACATATATATGGGATGAGGATGACCTTCCCCAACTTGGTGCCCTCCAGATCTTCCCAGTTGGTGCCCTAAGCAGCGTGATGGTCAAGTCTGGTGTATGAGAAGGTACCAAGCAATGAAGTTAATGTGGGGAAATTGTCAAGAAAAGAACTGACGGCACAGCAGTGACTTCTTCCTACTTGGTCAGCTTTTCACATCAGTGGCGATGCGGCTTTCTGTCCAAAGCTATTGGCAAAGAGCTGCCATTATTCTGCTTTAAGGCCCTCAAACACATTATACCATTAAGCTCTGCTCTCATTCATACACACTCTTTATTAAGATTGAATCAAAAAGTGTGTTCTCATATTCAGTTAACTCGGTTTTATTAAGCCTTAAGTCATAGTAACGTCTTTTATAGACTCATCTATGTTTAAAGGGTATAAAAAGTGGAATTGCTAACTCCTGTTTAAATTGCAGAAAGCCTATGAAGTCTTTTTTGCTTAAATCGGAGGAAGGCAATCCAGAAATACACAGGTGAAGAGACTGACTTCCCCGACATTCTTCTAAGTCTTTCTCTTTCTACAAGTGTTGACAGTGATGACTAGAAAGAACAGCATTCTGAGGTATGCAGTAATAAAAGGAAGGAAGAAGAAGCAGAAATCAGGAATGTGAATGCTCACTGAAGGAACAGATGGGGAAATGTTCCAAACTAAACTACTTAATTTTTGAACTGTTCATGGTGTTAACTCAGGAGAAAACATATAAGAACATTTCTGGACTAATGAAAATAGTGAAGACTAATGATGGACATATCTGCCCATCTCTGCTGCAGAAATGAAATGCTACAGCTGGATTGCTTTCCAGATACTTGAAAAAAATGAAAGCCACACAATTATTTACGTATATCTTTTACTGCTTCTCTCAAAACTCCAGTCTTCTGTGCGAGCTTTGATGCAAGTAATTGATGCCTTTGGTGATTTGTGTGGATGCAAGTGATGTTTTGGTGTTTTTTCTCAACATTCAGAGTCTGAACTGATGCTGACTTCAGATACTATACTGTGAATAATGTTTCCTGATTGGCCATTTCAGTGATGGCCAAATCTTATTACTTTGGGCATGCTTACTGCAAAGACATATCTCAAATGATCAAGCTTAGTTTGAAGGATTAATGAGATCTCATGGGATATATAGATATAAATAGAGGGGATCATTCTAAAGTTGGAATTGTGGGCTAAGTTTAATACACTCCAGATGAATATTCTGCCAGCAAGTACTTAAAATTATAAAAATATAAAAAGTGTAAAAATATTTATAGCCGGCAAGTACTTAAAAAAAATGTAAAATGTACAGCTTCAGAGTCTCCTTCACCATTGGAAGCACTTGTTGAGGTTGACCAATTATATTGACCCAGGTTCTGTGTGTATAAACACGATTGGTGAACAAATATGATGCAGAGGTTCTTAAGCAGGAAAGGAACTGGTCTGTCCTATTTTGTCCAATAAGCAGAATATTGTTTTCATGTCTGTGCCGGAAGTGCCAACGGATATTAGGTTCTACCTTATTCAACAAAACATTTTGTTTTGTGTTTATTGAATGCCCCATTTTCCTTAATACGAGTTTTTCTTATTAAGAGAATTAATAACGCAAGCCTCTTATTAATTTTTTAGAAGATAGAACCACTAATGCTTCTCTTACCGACATGTTTTAGCAATGATTGTCTCTTTTGGGCAAGAAGAAATAACACAGATAAACTTAGTATTAGAATACCCATTAATATTTTCTGATGCACATGTTCTCTTAAATTACTTAACTATTGCTTGGAAGTTTAAAAAAGGGTCAATCAAAATATGCTGGGTCCTTTTTCTACCTAATAGAAAAATATTACAACCCTGGAAAAAACATTTGTCCATATCCTATAAATCAATGGATTGAGAACCTAACAGGGCTTTCAACATTTGAATGTGTTGTTTTAAATGCCAATAGCAAATGGATAAGTATGTGGATATGTGGTCTACATTTCTTGAAGTTATATAGAATGTTTACATGATAACTGTATTTCCATATGCACATACATGTGCCTATTGTAAAGTATTCATTTCAATTTAAGCAATAAAATAGTGTTTTTTCTTTCTTACCATTCTGTTTTATTGAAATTAGCAATAAAATAATCAGACAAAAACCATGCTCAAGCCAAACATCAGCACTAATATTTTGCAACAACACCATTATATACCAGAGCCTAGAGGCATCTCTTTTTGTCACTATAAATCAGGAATCTTTGCCACTGCTCTTGTCCAATTCCATTCCAGATCTGGAATTTGTGGCACGCATCTTGACATGTCTGTACATACCAACACTGATTCTATTACTTGGTTTAAACCAGTGTTAAGATGTTACAAAGTAAACTGAAACAAGGATAGTTTGCTTAAATTGACTCTGCTTTTACAAAGCAATTCTGATGTTTTCTTAGAAGTAAGTGCCATGCCATTTGGTGAGATTTTCTTCCTGAAACTCTCAGCTTTTCTCTCATTTCCATAGAAGTTTATTTGATTGGAAACCTTCACATTTGCTTCAGTTCAATTTCACTCTAGGTAATATTTTTGATCAGGCAGAAATATGTTGGCATGTGAATATAGAATGTATTCTCAAAAGTACCAATACAAAAATGGTTTTTAAAAGAAGCAATAAGCACAATGTATTTCAAAAGCAGGACTGCAGCTGAATATTAAGCAAACAAAAATCACATTCACAGAAGAATTACAGAATTTTATTGTTAATAATGAAGAAACCAACACCGTGAAAGATTTAACATACCTTGGCTCAGTCATCAATTCAAATGGAGAGTGCGGCCAAGAAATCCAAAGGAGACTGAGACCTAGAAGGACAGCAATGAAGATACTAGAAAAGATCATCAAGTGTAAGGATGTTTCCTACAAGGTTGAAATCATCCAAAATCACAATCACAACGTATGAAGTATAAAAGCTGGACAGTAAAGAAAGCTGACAGGAAGAAAATCAATGCATTCAAAACACGCTGCTGCAGGAGAGGTTTGTGAATAGCTTGGACCAACAGAAGACAAACAAGTGGATCCTAGAGAAAATCAAGCTGGAGCTTTCCCTAGAAGCAAAAATGACAGCGTCATACTTTGGACACATCATGAGAAGGCAAGACTCCCTGGAGAAGACAATCATATTAGAGCAAGTCAAAGGCAGAAGATGAGAGGGAAGACCAAATATAAGATGGATCAAATCCATAGAGGAAGCCACAGACTAGAACTTGGAAAGCTGAATGGATTTCCATGAGCAGGGCATTTTGGACGGCTTTCATTTCGAGGGTCGCGATAGGTTGAAGGTGACTTGAGGGCACATAACAACAACAATTTCAGAAAGAAGAGCCCCTATATCAGTGCAGGATTGGTCCTACCCTGAGAAAGAGTGAGCACCCAGCTCAGGCCGTGGTTGCTGCCAGTGGAGGAGCAGCAGTGAAGAGACAACAGGCAGAGCCCCGTGTGCCCTTCATTAAACAAGAATCAGGTGTGGTGGAGGAAATCGGTCTGTTACCAATGCTGAAACAAGCTTCAGCTGCCCCAGTGCTTTGATTTTCTCCCTGCCATGGAAGAAGGCACTGTGGTGTCTACCTCAGGCCACCAAGTATCTTGCGCATATCTTGGGCTTGCCCAGGTCAAAGCTAATCTTACAAAATTTTTAAAATGAGGCAAAGATCTCAAAGATCGTGGCTCTCCCTCTTATACCTTTGTGGCTCCATCAGAGTGATGGTTGGAGGTTTAGTAGCTTCACTAGTGAAGGTCAAAGTGTTTAACATTTTGCTTTGGATCTTAATTCCGGAAGGAGTGGGTCAATTGTTTTTAATGTTTGTAGCAGGAAAGTATACTTTTCAAATGTACTCTGAATTGTTTATGTAGCTCTGAATGTACTTATAGTCAAGAAGTTCTGCTGAAGGTCACATGGCTTTTATAGAGAAGGTTCCTAATTTGCATATTATTTTGCTGCAAGCAGCCTCTGAGAAAAGAAGGTTGCTTTCAGAATGTTTGGTGGGCAAGTACACAATGAATGGGCACTGTTAGGGCAGCATTCAGTGGAAACTTTTCCTTCATCTTCTCTGGTTTGAAAATCTGTTTGGACAGAAATGGAGCAAATTGGTTAGCTGGTCTTTCTTCCTCTCCTGCATCAAAAGAAGTTTGCAAGGGTAGGTTAAAATTCAGCCCAAATAATCTATCCGTATGATGGCAATTTTTAAGATATAACAGGAGACTATTATGAGTCTTATAATGCACTGTATTTCCCTTGATGTGCACAATTGTCCAAATGTATCATACCGTATGCTTGATGAGATGAAATAAATCCAGAAATAGGAGAACAAAATACAAAGTTGATAAGAGCTCTCTAAAAGAAAAATACAGCTAAGGACGTAGGGGAGAAAAGAAACTAGAAAACATGGTCCAGGCTCACAAGTGCAACTTATTCAGTGTAAACCACCATAAAGTAATTTGTTGCATGTGTAAAGGGGCCATCAGAGAAACATCAATTGTTGCAAAATCAAATGGGGGCATATGCAAATACAAACTGGGAATGAGGGTGCCAATTTTTCCCCCTGCACCCACAAACACACACATACACAAGATTTTTGATCCTAATAGAAATCCTATTACTCAGGAGCTCTGTGCTAATCAGTTGTTTCCAAATTACCCGGTGAGATATCCCACTGAGCTAACCCACTAGCACAGCATTCAGGTTATATGCTATATGCCTTCAAAGTCATCTGTGCTTTTCATTATGATCACCCCATCATGAAAGATACTGGAGCAGTTTCTGTTCATTGACTGCCTGAAAGGGAAACAAATATGCACAGCTTAACATCCAGATGTGCTTTTCTATTACACGGTAAACCTGCACAGGCAACACCCTATCCGTACACTAACCCAGTGCAATGTAGGGTATGACTCCAAAAGCAAATATAGGATATTGTAATGCAGATGGAATGCAAATTTGTGATCTAGTAAGAAATACCCACGTTTCAAATCCTAGGTATCAACTAGGATTCGACTATCTTACTTAATTCATTCTGAGAAGATAAGAGAAGAGAGAAATAAGTGTCTCTCTTCACTTTTCTGACTTGTATGCTATGCCAGCTCTCCTAAATTCAATCCCTAATTGATACACAAATGTTTACATGTTTGGCATCATTTGAGTCATCTGGTAAAAGGCTGATCGTACGAGGCTTCTCTTTTTTCATCTTGTCCCCAAAGAAGGTGCTACTGAAGCATATCTGGACAGACAAAAGTGCCTCAAGGTTAGAGAAATGCTAGAGGGGATGCTGATGGGAACCCCTCATTAAAATTCTGCACCAAAACATAGAGGAATTCAACCTACTAGAGGAATTCAACCTACTCACCCCTCTTTTTTTCAGCTCTTGATAGACATTCTGTCAAATGAGAGTAGTCTCAGAAGCATAAATACATTTGCAAGAACAGCATCTTTGTTTAGGAGAGGGTCTATCAAAAGCTAAAAGGAAATATTTTGATTCCTTTTCCCTAAAGTGTTTTTCATTAGACACCTTGGAGCTCGCCTCTCCTCCAAGGATCTGAGAGTACTATACTTTATCTCTTGACAGTAGAGAGAGTGATTTTCCTAAACTGGCCCACCATGGCTGGTGCAGGATCTGACCCTGTTGCTGTGGTTGCTTTTACAGCCATGCAATATTGCACATGGCAGAGCCTAGTTGTGGCTGAGCAGTGAGGGAAGCAAAGATGAAAGCACAGACACACAAACTTAGGGTGCGGCTTTGTCATTTGTTCCCCAATATAAAGACATGTGAAGAATCCTGTTTGTGGGTGGGAAGCCATTGGATTCTCTAGGCTCAGCTCCCGGGACTTCAGCCTGCTTCCTCCTTGCCCTAAGTCTTATTTATTTATATATTTATTTCTATGCTGTCCCATTACTAAAGAAGTCTCTGGATGGCTTTCAAAGAACAAAACCCACAACAACAACGCATGTCATGCATCTAAAAATAGTGATTAAAAACAAGTGTCATCTGGAAAACTTTAACCAAGTCCAAATCCATTAAATCGCCAATGATGACACACTGGTAAAATGCCGCATAGCCTGGAATCAGTAGGAAGGAAGTTCTGTAACAAAAGTGTCCCTTTCAAGATGTGCTTGTGTTGCTCCTGCCACTAACTCCAAAGCCTTTGGGTTTGCTTACCCTGTTGATTTTCCCACCTAATACAGAATCATCAAGTTAGAAGGGACCTTGAATGCAACCTCTGCATATCTGTAGCAATACAGCTTCATAAGTAGTCTGCGGACTGCTCTCTCTCTCTCTCTCTCGCTGTGTGTGTGTGTGTGTGTGCATATATGCCCTCCCGCCCCTTGAGATCAGCAACAGATACCCTTCTCCGGGAACCCTCTGTGAATGATATTAGGAGGGTGAGTACCCAGAGGAGGGCCTTCTCTGCGGTGGCGCCCCACCTATGGAATGCGCTCCCCAGAGAGGTCCGCCTGGCGCCGTTACTTGTTTTTCGGCGCCAGGCTGACTTTTTTATTTAAAACTTATTTTAATTGTTAAATTATTTGTATTTAT